>NC_046624.1:17532650-17831409 GCF_900324465.2 Anabas testudineus
GTGTGACAGCTTTGCTCA
The DNA here is from genome assembly GCF_900324465.2 of Anabas testudineus. Lineage (NCBI taxonomy): Eukaryota > Metazoa > Chordata > Actinopteri > Anabantiformes > Anabantidae > Anabas > Anabas testudineus. The sequence continues at coordinate 17,532,669 of NC_046624.1, forward strand.
ACAGAAAACATCAGCAATTTGGGCGACAGCCAGTTTTTATTTTTTTGCAAAACACACACACCCACACACACACACACACACACACACACACACACACACACACACACACACACACACACACACACACACACACACACACACACACACACACACACACACAGGAGTACATAAAAAGGATTGTCACCATAATACTTTAAATGTACGGCTTCTCTAAGCTAAAACCTCAAACCACTGCCATCTAGGAGTAGGAAAAGTGTCACAGCCGGTTATACATCACTGTATATCTCAAAGTGTCTGTCTAACAGAATAAAGGAGGAAGTACAATAAAAATGTGCATACTCTGAGGAGGAAGTTGAGGAAGATGGCAAGGAGGGAAAGTATGGGGCAACAAGTTGATAGGAGGGAAAGGAGGAAAACAAGCTTAAAGAATGCAGTAAAACAACAGGGCCCTTGTTCCTGTTGAAAGAGCTGCCTCGTCACTCTGCCATGATGGGGGGGTTACAAGTACCCTTCTATCATTAGGGGTCTTACAGGACTTGGCCTGCCAACAGTTACCAAATTAGGCAGGCTGGATTCTCCAGAGTGTGCCTAGTATGTGCTACTCAGTTGAGGAAGTGTTTATCAGAGTTGTTCTAGCAAACAATACAGTGTGTACTTTACTACTCAGAAGTACATAAAAGTGCTCTGTAAAGACAAATAAAGGGACATATTGTAGAAATGTGTGTGTGTAAAAAAACATACAAAATATGCACAGTTTCTGCATACTGTCATTCAAAACTAATAACTTTTCAATTATTCTTTAACAGGACTTAACAATCATCATCACTTTCCTATATAGTGTTTTATTGCGTTGTTAACTCCCTGGAAATATATAAAAGATGAAGACTTACTCGTCAAGTTCGTCCTCTTCATTGTGAGAGGTATCAGCATACAAGTACTTGCTCATGTCAACAGGCCGCACGCCTTTCCTCTGCCTTGGCTTAGGGGGTCCTGGGTCTGGCTGTATGTCCGTATCTTGGTCTGGTTCTTCAAAGGGATTCCCTGGGGATGTATGCGTCTCTGGTCCATCAGGCTCGTTGAATGGATTTGAGGAGTCATGGTCATAGAAAGAATTATCATCTACTTGCTGCCGTAAGACTGGCTGGGCAGGGGGCTCTGTGCGAGAGAAACATACATAGATACAACACAGTTATAAGACATGCAGTATGACTATGTGTTGGTGCCCGAGTTTGAATATTATAGTTCTACTACAGCTCCAACCTGGCAGACACTGACAGTTAAACAATTAAAATTAGTTAAACAAGCAGGTAAACAATTACACATATTCAAGGCATTGTTAGCATCTAAATCTTGAATTTTACCTTCCTCATCGGGATCACCAAATGGGTTGAGGTTGAGGTGGTTGGAATGAAGGTCTCCATCAAGTTCATCAAAAGGATTAGTGTTCATGACAGGAGGTGTTTCCTGATCCTCGTCTTCCAGGAAGTTCAGCTTGTTGATCAGTTCTGTTTCCACAACATGAAGTCATTTAAACAAACCAAAATCATGCATAGTAAAAACTCCATACAATACTGTACAATGTTTTTGCAAAAATTAAAATTAATACAAGCATTCACAAACTCAAATATACTAAAATCTGCACTTTGGAGTGAACCACAAGTGTAAAGAGCATTCACTGATGTATAAGTAATCTCTCCTGTTAAGGAGTGCCTCCTAAACCTCTCTGTGCTCCTCAGTCAGCTCAGCCCACTACAATGCATGTACAACAGTGGCATTCTGGGTAAATCTGTGTAGTATGGAAGGTTACCGAGGGAGACAGTGAAGGCAGCATGGAGTTGCTATGGAGAGCTTGGCTAGAGAGGCTAAGACTTGTCCACTTTATCTTCATCATCCTCACTGTAGCTCAATCACATGCTGCCAGGATGTGGGTCAGTTTGAAAAGAGTTTAAATGTGTGTGAGGTCGGTGCCAAGAAGTGCTGCTGAGATCTAGGTGAGAAACTGAGAGACGTGAAAGTGTGTATGTGAGTGTCTCCCTTGGTCTATATGTTGTGTGGCTGTGTAAAGTGGTGGTAACAGATAAGAGGTGCAGCACTTTTCCTCGTCTCATTCTGGCAGCTTTCATGACCCATTTTAGACCTTGACGAGTGTACATGTGCATGTGTGTGTATGTACATCTGTGGCTGTCACACTGTGTAGAATGGTTTGTTCAATGTCCAGGCAGAAGATCTCGGGTGCAGAAGTTCAGTAAGTTGAGAGCCCCAGAAGCCCAAATAAGCACACTTGTGTTCTCAAGGCACAGTGGAGACAGTTGGAGTTAAATGAGATGGTCCTAAATTAAGTATATAACATAAAGGCCAGGAGTGTATAGATTTCTTTATAAACAATAATTAGAATGAATTAGAGCTATAACAAGAATGAAAATGCAATCAGGTTGGGATAGGGGAGAATATGTTACTTAGAATGATTATGTTGTCACTCTAAAGCATCTCACCAGCTTGTGGCTCCATGAGGATACCACTGATACAAAGCTTCCTTTTCAACTTAAACAAATGAGCTCGATTCCAATTTGAAAACAAAGCAACAAAACCTTTCTTTAACTAAAAAAATGCTTTACTGTGCAAAGAGTTAAGTTTGGTTCACTACCAATTGCAGAAAAAAGAATCACACAGGCAACACAAACAATATGAACCCAAAGGATGGACACTAACTTGTACTTTTACAACACCTATTGCAGCACATCACCACATGGTCCACAACACGATCACAATACCAATGTCAAGAAGGACGACAGGATGGGGGGGGGTCTCAAGAGAGTGAGAACACAAAAAGATAGGAAATATGGAAAGTAAAGGATTAAGAAAAAAATAAATGGAAAGAAACTGTGGTAATGGAGGGATGGGTTGAGGTGACACGATGTTCACAAGATGATGAAAGAGGAGTTAGGAACAAAAGGTGAGGGGGTGAAAGGAAGGTGAAAAAAAGACCTTGGGAGGAAGCGGCAGGCTTAGCGGTTGCTTTGCGTGCTCGCTTAAGGACACCTTCATCATCATCATCATCATCATCCCCATGTAAGCAGCTGAGGGCATTCAGCTGGTTTACTATTTCTGTAAACGACAGGGCCATACAGGAAGGGAGGAAGGAAGAGAGCAGTGAACAAGGCAAAGTAACTCAATACGAGAATATCCATACATACACAGTCATATGCACCATTTATTTGCACATAGATGTGAGAGTTGAAAAGAAAGTCGACCTTCGTTAATGTCTGTAACTAGATAGACTAGACTAGACTAGATAAAACCGTTTAAAACCTACTGTACAATTGACTCAAATAATAGATTGGGATATAAGTTGGGACACTGTTGTGGAAAATACGTGTGTTAAGCTGGTGGCACATTTCACAAATAATTAGTTCAGCAAAAAGAGGATCCCAGAGATGTAAGGATGGGGAGAGTTGTAAGACGGTGAAGGTAAAAGTTCAACAGCAGAGAATGTGCAGAAATCTCTGTGTACACAAGGGACGAGGCCGAAAACCAAAACTGAATGAACACGATTCTTTGGGCTTCGTGGAAATACTGCATTACAAACAGAAATAGTAGTGGAAATCACTGCACAGGCTCAAAAATATCTACCAACCTAACACCTAAACCAAGTTAAGTGAAAACAATTATTTGCTGTATCCACAAACGTAAGTTTAAACTCTACCATGCAAAAGAAATACTATATACTGGATAAGCACCATCCAGGATCATAAACGAAGGAATGAAGCAAAGTAGAAAATTGAAAGAAAAATCGAGCAAGGATGAAAAAAAGTTTGTTTTCAAAACTAAATCAAATGTTTCTGAAGCATCAGTTCCCAAAATGTAATGCTGTTAAAAAAAGAAAGTGATACAGTACAGTGGTGAACATTTTCCTGTCTTAGTACCATTTTCAATAAAATACACATTTTCAAAGATTTGCACATTTTTGCATACAGACTTTTCTAGAAACCGGGTTGCACATAAATATTCAAACACACACAAATAACATCCTTGTTAGGTTTTTTTTTATTTAAAAACTGTGTGTACACAAAGGAGAACATGCAGTGTGTTTTTCAGGTTATATGTTGATTAGTGTAATGTTACTCTTTCTGAGGTAGCCTGCTGGCTTGTTGGCTAGGAAGCATCCAAGAGGGAAATGATGGTAGAGAGTTTTGGCAGCTTGGCCGGGCCTTTGATTCAGAAATACACGCTAGTGAAGCATCACTGTAGGCGCTCAATGCATATACATATAAATGAGACAAAGAGGGCAGGGAAAGGAAGAAGAGAAAGCATGAAGCTTAGCATGAAGAGATGCCTCTCTGAAAAGTTGGATTAAGCAAAGCAGGAAGCAGAGGGACCCATACATTAGATCACAGAATGGCTCCTCAACATGTATGTAAGGAAGGAGGAAAGCCACCATCAGCACAGGGAGGAAGAGAGCACAAGGAACAAGGGGAAGTGGGGAAGGAAATCCTTAACAACAGAAGCTCATGAATTAACAGGTTCTGACTCTTTCACATATCAGCAAGCACACTCTCAATAACCAGATGTGTACAGTTAAAGAAAACTACAATAAATAAATAGATCAAGAGAAAAGCAAAGTTGACACCCCAGACAAACAGTGTGTCTCTGTTAGGGCCCAATCAGACAGAGCGCTTCTTAGCTGCCTAGAGTTTTTTCTACTCTTTGCGCCTCCATCTGAAAAACCGCACCAGCTCCCCGTGATCTCTCCTCTTTCTGACGTGTTCACGTACGCACACAAATCTCAGTTTCTTTATGTCCATGCACAGATCAGGTGAACTGGAGACTTAACTGCTTGATTTGTTTCAAGTAAACAATGATTGGCTATCTGACAAATGGCCAAAAGAAGAAACATCTTATTGGGTCACCTGTGATCTTGGCAGCCTTCTCTTCCTGGTTAACCCTGTTCTCCTCATCCTCCTCATTCTCCTCCTCAAAGTCGTCCAGGTTGCCAATGTCTGCCTGTTTCATGCTCATCAGGCTGGCCAGGCTCTGCATATCCTCGTCCCTGGACAATAAAAAGTGCACAAATCACAAACTCAATGCAGAGTGACACAAATTAAATAAAATATATTAAATACATTATAACTAGCAGAGATTTTAAAAAGAACAGATCGGAAATGAAAGGCATAATGCATAAATGGATGAACGAATAGATGAAAATGCATCAGCACTGTATTTTCAATGTGGTTCAGCTGGAAGATGGAGGAATTCAACCCACTAGATCACACGTAAGGATTAGGAAAGCTTTGCATTCTTCTCTTCTAGTCTCTACCTCTGTCACCACTCTTTTGTTTTGTCACATCAGAGCCCCATAGTTACACCTTACTGTAATAAACACCTAACACTTCAACTTCACTCGTCACATTTTAAGCTTTTGTCTCTTGCTCTCACTTAATCTTTCCTTCCCAACCACCACTTTATTCATAGATGCATCAATTTCTGAATTTTTTTATTGTATTTTATGTGGCCCTGTGCACTTCCCCCACCGTCCCTCGATACCACGGCTCCATCATAATCTCTGTATTCTCCTCTTTGTTCTTTGTGTTTGGTGTTTCCCAGGCCCACGGGCTCATTTGAACTGGCGTGATGGAGTTTGTTTGTGTGTGGTCGACATCATTCCCCGAAGGGTTAACAAGGGTTACGCACCATCGACCCGCCGTCCGCGCCACAACAAAGGCCTTGCTGCTCTGCTCCTGCTTAGTGTATGTGTGTATGTGCCTGTCTTTAAATGAAAGTTGCTATCAAATTAGAATGAATAAAGGCAAAACACCGTGATAGAGAGCGAGTCTTCAAATCAAAGCTGTAGTGTCAAAGAGAAATATATGAGAATGAATGAAAAGCAACAAATACTGAGTAATTCAGTGAGTGTGTCTGTTAATTAACGATGAGCAAATGTGAATACATACATTATGTGTGCAGGAATTATCAAACAACACACAAAGAAACCATAAAATATAACTTTACAGCCAACCCAGGCAGATGATGTGACAAAAGACAGTAGAAAGTATATCAGGTATCTTTTTACTAGGAAGAGTGAAAAATAGCTATAACAACTGAAATATGAGCAACTGTTGCTTTCAACATTTTGTTTTTCTTTTGTTATTCAAATCAGAGAATAAGAATCTGAAACCATGAACAATGAAGGTCAATGAGAAGACCAAGACTTACGTGGCCTTTCCCTCACGGAGGAAGATGCAGGAGAGGGAGAACTGCAGGGTGGCTGACACCACCTTCTTCGACAGGGGCTTAAACTTGAGCTTGACATCTGTCTGTGTGGGCATGGGACTGGCATATTGTTTCATGTTTATACTGCTAGTGGCCAAGGCCTTCCTCCTCCCTGACGGAGACTCCTGGAGAAGAGAGAGAAATGATGCATATCCAGGTGAATAAAGCCATGGTTCAACAGACACTTGGGATCACATGGAAAACAGACAGAAAAGACAGGAACAGATTTACAAGGTGCCAACAGTGAATAATTTAATGACTGTGATTATAAGATCCATATTATTACAGAACAAGTTAAAGGTGGAGGTCAGATTTGAATTTGGTTGTAAATCCCTTTCAGTCACTTTTCAACAAATGTCCATGCCGAAGCCATTTTTACTGTGCTATTTATTTATTTATTTATTTTACAGTGGTGTGCTAAAGTATAGGCCTGGGGCTAGCAGTCAAATTGGAATTTGGGAATATGCCACAGACCAGGTGATAAGAGTTATGGAATCAGTGACATGGCCCTGTGTGTGAGCACACACACACACACACACACACACACACACACACACACACACACACACACACACACACACACACACACACACAAGCTGAGAGGACAGCTTGTGGAAAAATAAAAACTGCTGGAAAGCCATGTCACTGACCGCCAGATATGGAAACTGAACAGTTGGGGATGTTCCAGCCTTTTGTCTGCCCTCCCTCCAACAAACACTGATGGATTTTGTCTGCTTTGTCTGTGCATGGATACACCGTGCTGTCAGTGAATAGCAGACTCGTTCACCTCCTTGCTGCGTTGATACCACTTACTGTACATGCCATGTCCCTCCTTAATGATTTGCCTGCTCTGTTTTTGTGATGGTAAACTGACACATTTTTCCTGGTTAAATGATATGTGCTCATTTGCATGTGAGGAAGAGACTGGTGTTTGAACCAAATCCAATGTGAGGATCAGACACCGGTTTTCACATGTCCCTTCACAGGCCATGTGAAATGAAAGCAGCAGGCAGTGGCTACACACATGTTCTTTCTTTAAATCTGTCTGATTCCTCTTTCTCTCCCTTTTTGTCTCTATTTCACTGCATAGATGTCTAAAACAAGCATATATAACTGCACACGCACCTACACACAGACACACACAGACACACACACACACACACTTTGTTTTAATACCACAGAAAAATATGTTCTTGCCTCAGCTGTGAATCGAGCCCCGAGGATTCATCCTCTCATGCGCACAATGCTGAACAAAGCAGAGCAGCTAGCTCTCTTTCACACAACGCCAGTTTGAGAGCACATATACATACACACATATGCTCCGGCATGTAGGTAGATAAAGAGATACAAGCTCTTTACATTGCCCGTTTCCTGATGTCTTCACACACACACCTCAGAGGCTTTGGCTTCATGTGGAAAACTCAATCTTGTCCTTATCACTAAGGACTGCAGGGTATTCCTTCTTATACAGACACCTATGCACACATGTATCTAAAGATTTGGTATCAGCACATTGTGGTAAAGCGATTGGTAAAATAGTAAGAAACTATGTAAGCTTCAAATAGGGAACACAACCAGGTGGATGGAGTGACTTCACTTCTCAATATTCACACTAAGTCCTGCAATAAGCAATGTACAGGTGCTGCATAACCAACACAAGTACAAGCACCAATGCAGTTTCTTAAGTCAGAGACTTAGAGACAGGGGCTCATAGTGCATGTGTGTTTACTCTACCTTAAAGCTAAAATATGTAACTTAAGCTAGCAGAGGCTCTACCTGCTCTGTTGTGGCCTGCTATGACCTGAGAATCCAGAGCTCCAAAACGTACTAACTAGGCCTTAAAAAGTTCTTGATTAACTAGATAACTGGATAAATTGCACAACACGAGCTTTAATCATGTTTTGAGTGTTGGTGTGAGGCAGCAATAGGTTTAAAAGCAGTCTTGTCAATGAAAGGTTGATGGTTTGAATCCCAGACCTGTTGAGGAAACTGATGGGCATCAGACATCTACCCTTGCTCAAGACCTTGTGTCCAGATACAATTGTGAAAGACATAAAAACCTAAAAGTGTCTCGGCAAAAATGATGCCTCCTATCCTTCCATCTCTCTCCAGCTTTGCCTCCAGACCGACCAAACTAGCAAGGCCACTTGACATTTCGTGCTGACATTTGAGCCTTGTCGCTTTGACTGGAGGACATAATGACGTATATCATAACCCCACCACCAACCCCAGCTTGTCCAAAGAACAGCCCATCACAAGAAGAAGATGATGAGGGGAAAAAAAAAGTCTCCCTCTCCACCTCTTATCTCTCTGCAGATTACACCCTGACTATTATACTAAGCTAATAGTGCATGTAGATACTTTATGAATGAATTTGCCAAATGTACCAAACACTTAAGAAGAGGGGATTTAGCAAAAAGGAGGATGGGGAACTGAGGAGGGAGGGAGGTCTTGGAAAATAGGAAATACTTAAGGATATGCAAATACCCCAGCAAAAGAATGGAATAACCATTTCAACAGATTTGAGAAGGGGCAGCAAACAATGGAAATCTGCTTCATTTCCCCGGATGCTACTTGTCAATCAATGCGTGCATGCATGTGTATGTGTGTTTGAGAGAAGGTGAGGGGGGGGGATAGGTGGGATTATGGTAAGTGGGAGGTTGTGACAATGTAAAATGAAAAGGAAAGGACAATGCAGAAGTTTAATTTATTACAGAGAGAATAGGACTATCAATATGCTCTCTCTTTCTGAGCCCAGAGAATGACTAAATACCTGGGTGTGTGAATGTCTGTGTACACACCAACTGAGAGAGGAAGAAAGATGGGGAAGGAGGGGAGGGTGATGGCTGTATGCTGCCCCCTAGCTGCAGCTCTATATGACTGCACAGTATCTTCACAGACCAACTGCTGGTGCAGATTTACAAAAGTGACATGTGAGAATTCACAAGTAAAACTCAAATCAAACTTGAAACCTGCCTACACTGACTATGACTATTTTACATAAATGATGATGCATGACTTTTATTTAAGAAGGGTGTGTTTGCGTTAGAGCAGAACTGAGTACCAGTCCTGCCCCTCTCCCCTGGTGCCAGCTGGCCCTGGATCGATGCACAGATGCTCCCCTGGTGGGGGGGCAGGGGTCAGGGCAGGAGGGGTGCCCAGGGGTCCTGCTGAATCTCTCTGCCCCAAAATACCAATGGGACGGGCCAGAGGAAGGAGGGGTAGGGATCCTTTTGTCACTTAGAGATGGATTAATTAGGCTGAGTGCAAAAAGAACCTGGCTTCTTTGTATAGACCTGGTCTGACTGAGACACACACACACACACACACACACACACACACACACACACACTGACAATTTGGGCAGTGTTAGGATATGATGAACAAAAAATGCCCAACACACACACACACACACACACACACACACACACACACACACACACACACACACACACACACACACACACACACACACACACCCGACAATCAGCTAATGGTTTTTTAATTCAGGTCATCAGTCAATTGGTTTTTAATTTTAACAAACAGTCGATGTTTTATATTGATTTACACATACACTAACTGGTCATATTCCTAAGTTGCTGATGTAATGGAAGAAATCAGCAAAGACACAGATACGTTGTATAAGTGAGTGGAGCCGTTTACTATATTGTTGAGGAAGACTGAAGATAAAAGATGTGCTCTGGTATTAAAATGATGATAATAAGCAGATGATTATCTGACTTAAGCCTGGTGCCACAAAACAAAATAATCCTAAACAGGGGGGTAAAGGGACAAGGTCAGGTCAGTTACACTTTATTACGACTACAAACCTCATGTATGCATGCATGTTTGTTGTATTTGGTAAAATACTGTAACTGGAAAAAAGGAAAAACTAAGCAGCCTACACATGCTTGTCAGATTTGACATTGTGTGCTACATGTACAAGCTGCAAAGGAAGAAATTTAAGAAGAGTGAGGTTCATATCACAAGTCTCAAATTAGCAGTGTGGCATAACTTTGAATATCCCAAAAACAAACTTGAAGTTGTCCTTGAAGTCGGATGTCTAGTATAGAGAAAATGTGGAGGCAATGTGGATGCAAAAGAAGGAAGGATATCAAACATCTTTATCCAAAGTATGTGTCACCCTAAATCACCAAATTACAACTTAGACATTTAGAGATGCGTTCATAGTGTAGTTCAGTTCTTCTCAGAGCTGAGAAATACAAAAATACAGTACATATATTTAAATTAAGACAGTTCAATACACTTCATTCACCTAAACAATAGTGTCAATTTACCACAGTGGCATTTACAGCCTGGACAACAATGACACCCAATGACAGATCCATGAATTGGAAGACTAATAATAACAGTAATAATAATAATAATAGTTAAAAAACTCACTCCTAGGGCTACGGTAAAGCTTTCATACCAGCTCACACACTGGTATGAAACAAAACCTCAAAGCACATAGAATGGACACAGAGGGTAGAAATACTCTACCCCACACAGATTTGTATAGAGGCCTTTGAAATTTGTAATCACACAGTTAGAAAAACTAAAATCCAAACTCAATTTACCCTAAAGAATAACCTTGGCGTAGCTCTGATTAGCCCTGCACTGCAACGCCCAAAATCAGCTGACTGTGGTTGAATTCAGCAGTCAGCAGATTGGAGGTGGGGGGGTTGGAGGGCTCGGTGCTATTCCTCTCGCCTCAAGGTCACAGTTACTGGAAATAGAGACATCCAATGTGTTCACATCTCTCTTTGAATCCATCCACAATAGAGTGATTCCTCTGTGTCAATTTGGCCTCCCCTGATAACTGATAAAGCAGGCCTTTTTACATACCACCTATGAATACTGCACTATATGTGTTATAGACAGACAGACACACACACACACACAGATTAAAACCAATTTATTCATCTCCTACTATTATATGTGAGGATTTATTTTTTTCCCCAAGCAGTGTGTGTATGTGAGTATTTTGAATGGCAACAATGGACATAAAAAGCATGCAATGCTATCACTGCAGTTATGTGAATTACAATAACAATGGTCATAATAAAGGACTGAATTGTGCAAATGGCTTTCATGTATTGTCACATGCACACACACAGAGTCCCTCTCTCTCACACACTGGAACACAAGTAGAAAAAAAATACAACCACATGATTTCTCTTCACTAGAACCACCTTGTGGATCAGATTTAACCTAAACCACCCCCCCAAAATGGAAACATCTTTTGCAGACCATTGCCTCCGTCCCAGGGGCACGAATAACAACAACAACAACAACAAAAAAAAAAAAACTCACAAGGTTGACAAACAGTTGAGGGAAAGCGAGTGAAGAAAGTGAAGTGAAGAGAGCGAGAGAAGAGCGATTAGTCACAACAAGAGCAGGATTAGGCTTGTTTTAAAGGAAAGGACTGGTAGATTACAGCACAGTGTGAGCTGCAGTTTTGGATGAAATGGTCTAGAATGACACTAAGCTCCACACATGGAGTCCTTTTTGTAAAACACAGTCTGACGTGAAGCCCGCTGCCAGAAACAGGAACAACAGAAGACAAGAAACACAGAGATATAAACAACAACTGTGTGGAACAATAGAAAAAAAACTTAACAGCTTCCAAATCTAATGAAGAGGCCTAATGAAATTGAAAAAGAGCACCTGTTGTGCTTAAGTAACCTCGAGAATAACACCTGATGACCCATACACTAGCTCTAGAAGCCATTTTGTGCCTAACACCTGACCTAACTCCAGCATTTTTTGTAGGATGGGATAATAAATATTTATGTTAACTTATAACATTGCAACTTTTCCCAGATTACAACTGCGGACTGAGTCAACAGAGAAAACAGAACCCAGTGTGGGCCTGTGTAGAAAATGAGAGTAAAAAGGGACAGGCATAGAGAGAGGACAGAGAGGAATGTCTTCAATGCAGGATTTCCTCTAACGGCAGCAGATGAAAGGTGGAGAGTCACCAACCACCAGCCCTTAAAAGCACTAATCCTAACAGGGAGATGAGGGTGTTTTTAGTAGGGAGCACCCTCTTGCTAGCTTGCAATGCACAGCTAAACACACACAGACATTAACTGGAGGACTCAAATATTTCAAAAGCAAGAATGAAACCTCTAGATATAAGAGCTATCATCGGTATACCCAACAGCCTGAGCACAAGTCAGCAGGTTAAAAGATTGTCCCTCTGACCACAAAAAAAAGAGGTCACACTTGATGTTATTTTATGTTAGTTTATGACATTACTCCACGTGGTTTAATACATATCCATATTTCCAGAAGAAATGTGCCTGATGTACACTGGATACTGAGTGTCAATTAATGTTAATACCAAGTCAGAGAGCATGGAAAAAGTGGGTCATATGTATGTAGATATGCATGAATACTATAAAAGATATGTGGTAGGATGTATAAAGGAAACTGATTTTATGACATGTAATCAGGATAAAATCTGAGGTATAAGGAGGACAGTAATCTGTGTGCACACTGGCCCTGCAGCTGACCATTTTATTATGGATTCATTTGTTGGTTTATTTTGAGATTAATCACTTAGTGAGTAAAATGTAAGAACTTGTGAAGTTACTTATTTCGTCCCACCAATAGATTTAGATTTAATTTACAGTTCAACTCCAGCAACTGATCACAATGTCCTGATGATCAAGTAACCAGCTAACCATTTTCACACTGGCTCCACTGAAATCAACATTTTCCATTAAGTTTTCTAATTAATTTGCATTATGATTCATAACCAACAAAAATGCTTAGATGGACAACACGCTCGTATCTCATATCCTCTCTTTCTCCCCTCATTTCTCCCACTCTGCCTCCCCCTTCCTCTCTCGGCTTATCAGTGCGTCCAGGGTGCCCTCCTCTCTTCGACTCTGTGGGTCTTTCTTTTGGGTGGCCCTCAGTGGCCCCCACACACACTCAGACCCAGAGCATGCACTTCAGACAGGGGGCTAATGGGAAAATAAATTACCAGCAGGCAAAAGCCCTGGCTCTGCACTTCTGCTGGAGAAAGAGAAAGGGACATGGAGGGTTTTGAAAAGAAGACGGGTGGTCATAAGAGAGAGTGGAAACAGAGAAGGAAATGACAGACGGAGAGGTGGATAGCAACGAGACGCAGAGAAAGAGGAAGAAGGGGTGATGGTGATAGAAAGACAGACCCAAGAGGGGGAGGTGAAAAAGAGAGAGACAGGTTGCAAGGATTATACCTTGAGTTCATTCCTGGTCTGTAAAGTGTCCGCTCATCATTTTTGCAGCCATTTCACCATCTATGGTCATCGTCAAGGCCTAAAATGGCCAATAACAACCCCGACACACACACACACACACACACACAGCCACAGCCACTGAGCCTATACTCCCAGCCATCTGAGATTAATTACACCCTCTGCATCAAGCAGCAGTTCAGATATCAGGATGGCATCTGTGGAGGTGATTGTCACACGCACATACAGCAGACATGTCTGACAGGTCTGAGCAAATGAAAAGTTGGGCTGAATTAAGTCATGTCGTTTATCTGTCTTGTTTGTGACTTTGAAAATCCCCCTCAGTTTTCCCACTAAATTCCTATTTAGGTATCAAAACGTAAAACAAAACCTCCAGATAGTTAAAACACAATAGTTTTCACGGAGGAAGCAAAGAAGACTACCAGCATGATCTCAAGAATGGAACTTCTACATTTCAGAGAGATAAAACTATGTTTTCCAGGGTTTTTTGTATTCAGAATCTCAATATCCACTCAATTCTCACTTTAAGGATCTGTTTGTTTTAGCTGTTTAAGGCAGGCTGCTGAGATCTGAGAGCGCTATGATAGGGCCCTAATCCAGAGCAAAGCTGATTTGCTTAAGGGGGGAGGGGGGTTAAGATGGCCTGTGACAAGAAACAATTGCTCCAACTGAAAGTCTGCCTCTCTCCCACCCTGCTCCATGACAAAGGTGTACTCTCCAAGCTAAGTGACAAATCTGGGAAGACAAAGAGCATTAGCAGGGTGATGCTCTGCTTCAGTGCCTCTGATTGTGGCCAACTCAAAGAGAATCTAATATGGATTTTAAAAAAAGGAGAGAGAGAGATTAGAATGAAAAAGAAACAATGAACACCTTCTACCAAGGGGGAATTAGTGGAGGGATTGGATAAGGAGCTGGTGTGCTTTAGTGTGTGCATGTGTGTGTACGTGTGTGCACGAGTGAGTGCTTGTTCTTTGAATTTCCGTTTCTAGGAAAGAACAATAGGGGACCCCAATTCTGTTTATGTGCATTTACATGTGAGACACTCACAAAAACACAAACAGCTCCCTCTTATATCTAAATATCTATGTACACAGTGGACGAGTCGTTTTGTTCAAGATCTTTTCTGAAGTGACTTAAAATGCTGAAACTGGAGATTAACCTTACATCTACTGTTTTATTCATACTTATCCCCATTAAGCATTAAAAACATTTAAAACAGACGAGCAAATGTTGTCGGTTTTGCATTTATCTATAAAGTGTTCTTTTAGCAATTTAACAGGCCACGGCTGTGACACACCCAACAAGATCTCCTCTCTCACAATGGAAATGTGTCACATCTCCTCAACACCCGTGGGTGTATGACTTTCCTGCAAGTCACCTCAAATTCCTGACCCCATTCTCTCTGGGTGTGGTACTCTAAGTAGATTTATATCCCAAAACAGAGACATAGACATGTTTGAGGATCAGTCCAACTGTCAGTGCCTGGCTTAGCACTGGCATCAGAGCACATCACAAGACCCTATTCATTGCCACTTAGCAGAACAGTCACCTCAGTTTGCCAGTAACCATGAATGTGCATGTGTTCACTCTGTAAAATGTTCATCCATAAACACACACACAATCACATTCTCACTATAAGCAGATCCTGAGCAGATAATTTCACCATACACACGTTTAACCTATGTTCATGACAAATGCCTCCACACAGATATTCTATAACCACCATCAACACACAGATCACACGCATCTCTGAAGGGAACAACCCGCCCATGGAGGTCAAGCTTGTGGATAAACAGGGGGATTTGTCAGGGCCAGTGTTTTGCAGGCCACACAGGCCTGTCGCCATCGCGAGCAGCCATCTTAAGTCGCATAGAGGAAAAATAAATAACAGATGAATATAATAACTGTTCCACACACATCACGTTACAGCAGAATTGTGTGACCAGCCTTCAACCACAATGTAACACACAACACCAAAAACAAGGTGAGATGAAGATGCAAACAGGGATGAAAAAGCTCTACTGGAGCCAGTTGAGGAAGAAGACAGGTGATTGGATGTTAAGCCATGAAATGAAGAAATGATGAGATGGAGACTGACCTCAGAGACAACTGGTAGCAGAAGATACGGCAGCAAATACTGTACAACCGAAAGCCGCTGATGAATTATCACGACTCTAGCTCTCAGAAATTCAAAGCAGAAAATGTCAAAGAACGTATTTATAGCTTTTATTGTGTTTATTTTATGCACACACAGAACAATTTAAAGAACAGAGGGAGTCATGCTATGTGTGACATGGCAAATACAAGACAGCACACAACACATCTACAACCACACCCAGAACAAACATCACCTCAGTCCGTCTTATCTCCTCCCCATTTCGCTTCACTGTTGCTCGTTCCAGGCTCATCTTACACCAAACTAAAAAAGCCTGATACAGTAGACACATCAGCTGAACCCTGCCAGTGTGCGTGTGTGTATATGCGTGCTTAGTTATGCGTCAGACATTGTGTGTCTTCTGGGTCAGCTTGGGGACAGGAGGCGGTAACAGGAGGAGGCCGTACAGCCTGTTTTCTAAACTGGCACAAGCCTGTACACAGCGAGGTGACAGCTTCTGCAGGGCCTGGACAAGACAGCCAATGCCACGCTGTAGCAGAAATGAGCATCTATGCTGGTCATTTAGCATGAGCAGTGACAACCGACACCAAAATCTTACCCTGATTAAGCCTGTTATTGATAATGTTTCCTTTTGTGTCTCTAGTCTATATTTCAAAGTGATTAGCTCCATCATCTATTAAAGTGTTGCCAAAATATTAGTATGAACCAAGAGACAGTGATCCAAAATAAAGTCAAGTCACAACACGTGCACACTAACTTGTGTTTTAAAGTCTATCATGTGAAGGCCACACTGGTGGGAAGAAAGATGCTTCTCAGGTGCCACTGTTCAGATGTTTATTTTGGGGTCAAACATCACACTGTATGAGGCAAAACAAATGTGTGTATGTGCTAGAAATGTGTCTATACTTGTGTGAGATTATATACAGTATGTGTGGACATTCAGTGAGCCTGTGTGTGTGCCGACGCGCATATTTGAAAGCAAGACAGTGTGAGATGGTGTATAATGTATGTACATGTGTTTATGTGTCTGTGTGTGTGTGTGTGTGTTTGCTGCAGGGTCTGATGACATCTGCTGCGTTGTTGGCTGGGAGCAGAGCGCAGCGGGCTGCAGGAGCCTCAGACTAAGGAGATGAAAGCCGAGGTCACAACCTGGACCAGTGGGACAAGACACACTCGCTCACACAACACACAAAGTCACACATGCAAACATGAAGACATACACACCGACTCTCAAACAACACAGACTGTATGAGCACACACGAAATGCAATGCCCCACACACACACACACACACACACACACACACACACACACACACACACACACAGCATGAGGGGGGCACACAAGAACACAAGGACGAGAGACTAAAAAATAAACAGGGCAAGGATAAAACAGCAAAGCAGACAAAACAATACAAAAAGAGACCAAATACAAAGCTACACACAAACAGAGATAAAGAGTATGAAAAAGATGACGCAAGCACAGAGCCAAAGCCCCGCATCGTCATGGGGAAACAGTTTAATCAGTTTAATTAACAAACACATGCATGTATGCATGAAAGCAACAAAAACACACACATGCATACACAAAGATAGAAGATGTGATTTGTACCTGAACAGTTCAGAGCTTGGAGTGCTTGTGTTTATAAATGTGTGTGTGTGTATATGTTTTAATATATATAAGTAATGCAATCTAATTTCACAATCCTGCAATAAACCCTCCCTCTATGAATGTTAAATGTCCAGTTTATGTTTTAGAGAACAGTAGGATCATCTTGTGCTGCTGCTCACTTGTACGGAGTTGTACTACCAGTTGTTTCGTCAACCCCATAAAGGCTAAATGACAAAAGCAGCTATATGTATAAATAAATAAAAGTATTGAATGCATTAGTTTTAGCTAGGTGTACCAAAAAAACAAATAATCTCTAAAATGTCAGAAATGAATTAATATATAGGGACAGTTTTTTGTTTTGTCGAACCAGCATTACAAATCTAACAGATTATCTACTTAAAGCACATGCTGAATTATTGACTAATCAACTGTGTCACTTATACAAAGTGTGCTCTCAAACACATTCTGACGAAGTGACACACACACACACACACACTGAACAAAGAATAAAAAACACACAGTCTCGCACAAATATACTGCCACACACCAACATGACACCTGCACAGAGTCATAACCAGACACACACACCTCATGGTGGTGGTAGCAGTTAGTCAGCAGACCAGCCATGTGACAGGCTGGTGTGGCTGTGGATTAGGGGCCAGTAAGCCTATTAGGGTGACAGGAGGGACCACCCGGCCTCCACAGCCACCTACAACCCACCAACACACCCAAACATACAAGTGACTGGACACACATCCATAAACACAGTTCCCTAGACACAGGTGCAGTTTTCTCAAAAACACACAGATACCAGCACACACGGTTACAGATAGACGTGCATTTTACTTTCTGCAATTCAAATTTTGAGGAGTAATTAGCTCTTTATTGCTACAGTGAGCATGTTTCAATTTCACATTTAGCCTGCAAAAATACTGATGTGCTCCAATGCACGAAAATAATGCATATTAGCAGCATACTGGCAGGAGCGTTCAGAATTGTAATACTTGTGGGTGTGTGCTTTAGTGTGTGTTTATGGTTGTGTGTCTACAAAAGGAGGGGTCCAGGCATGGGGGGTAATCACCAGCATCTGTTGCCTCTCTGCAGGGCAATTAATTAGATTAAATTAATTTGGAAAGCATGTTTGAATGTGTGATCCCATACTAAGAGCCCCCCTGCCTTTGTGCAGTAAGGCAAACACACAAACACACAATAATTTATGTCCTTCAAGCTTTTAACTATACAACATATATTATTTATAAATTAGCATTTTGAGCACACCCGAACAACCTGAACGAACATATGCTCTTCCTCCTGCACAATAAATTAGGCCTTTTGAGTTCTCCAAACTATTTAAGAAATGGAAAACGAGCAAAGGTGAAAACTTTGGAGACACACGCATGCACACGAGCACAAATTAATCCCAATTTGTCGGCCTCGGCACGGGAGAAACTTTTGGGATTTCATACTTCATACCAGCTTTTGTCACCTTTGCGTGAATAGCCGAGGGCTGAAATAATTGTGTTTTTCTTCCCCAAGGCCCAGTCAGTGCTCACAAGCCACTGGCCTACGTAATGTGTTCCAGACAGAAAGAGGGGAGGGAGACACACACACACGCACACAAACACACACATTTCTGTATGGCAGTCAGTGTGAGGACACTCATTGACATAATGCATTCCATAGCCCCCTACTGTCGCATAGGCCATGCTAATCTATAATTTATCACACATAGTGCCTTACCCTAACCCTAAACACAACCTAATTCTAAAAACCTAAAACCCCCAAATTGCTCTTAAGAAAGAAAGAATTGCTAGAAAGAAAGAAATCACTACAAGGCTGAAGGGGTGACAGAAACATCATCATAAGCCATGATGAAAATCCCTACACAGTAAATAACTAAATAAGTTAAATACTATTTGCACATAATTGCTTTGATCGCCAAAACATAACATTCATTCAAATGTTACATGACAAAGCAAAAACAAAGGAAAGGTTTGGGTGTGTTACAGTGTTGAAGCTCTTCTAACACAAACCCAATGACTGTTTAAATTACTGGTGTGTAATAATAAAAAAAGCCAGTTAAAAGACGGCTGTACTTCAAGTGGGTATTTCAAATTTGATATTTAAAATGTGGCAACATGCAGCAGACAAGCTGTCAAAAGTGCGAGCTGCGATTTGGCAGAGCAGCTATAGATTTGGAAATTCCTTCTTTTCTGAGTGACATTGATGTAATGTGAGTGAGAAAGGTGAAATATGACTTGGAGGAAGAGTGATAGGGGAGGAGCAGAGAGAGTGGGCTCTGGAGTGTGTATCACACCCTATTGAATGCATTCAGACATGATAGCTTCTCACTTTAACTACAACAGTCCTCTGTGTGTGTGCGTGGGTGTTATTTAAATTCTTCCACAAAGCTTTGAAGATGAGTTCAGTTGGTCTACCATCTCCAGCTTTGGTTGATGTGCAAACTCGGAGAAAATACACACAGACATACATATACACATTAACCCCCCTCCATCTAAACGCAGATACACACACACAAAGAGCCTGTCAGCACAATACCTTCAAATATAGCCGTCCAATCTTTTGACTCTCAATTTGCCCACCTTTTTGATAATATGCACCCATTTGAAAAAGGGTGAAAGGCAAGGGTAGCATGCAATTTAGAGATACTACTGTGTAGCCATTTCCAGCCTGCCACCCCTCCACCCCCCTCGCCACCACTTTCTCTTCTTCATTCTCTCTCTCCATCTTTTGATTATGCGATGTGCCTTGGCAGACGAACAAATAGAGGAGAGAAAAGGTAGTGTTTGACACTGCCATTTTCAATGACAAAATACAATCTGTCCAGGTCCGGTGATTCGACGAGGAGGGATTAGCTTAGTGCGAGGTTGGGGCCCCAGATTAAGATGAAGCCACAGCGCGGGGATCTTGAATTTCATCATCTCCGGCGCTCGGGTACAATGGCGTATTCTTCCCCTTTCTCCTCTGCTGTTTGATGAGGGGTCAGGAGAACTCACCTCTCCTCTTCTTGTGTTCCTCCTCAGAGCAGCACTCACTACCACATTCATTCATCTCTTTTGACTTTATATTAGCTTAGATACCTGAAGGGTGGAGGTGGCGTGGTGGGAGGGGGTCTGAACCATCTATACTCTCATATACACACATGCAAAGTGAGAACAAAGTACGATCAACATAAAAACATACAAGCTTCAACATAGATGTACAGGCTCATGCAGCCATGCAAATATAGCTTCCCTACTGACACACATATACAAAGACAAAGATGACATAAGGGAGTGATCCAACAGATTAATCTGCAAGAAGCTGCAAAGAAGGTTTTACAGCTCTTAGGGTGGACTGCCCTCTTGTGGTCAATTTATGGCTCTTTTATTTCAACTCATGCTCTATTATTGATAAAAAAAAAAATACAATTAAAATATTAGTAAAGCTAATCTTATGGCCAAATATAATAATACATCCCCCTGAGATGTATTTAAACAAGCCCCTAATAACAACCCATCCATCAAGACTTTCTCTCATTTTGACTTTTGATTTTGCCATTATTCCATCATTGCCCTCCATCTACATCTGAGTGTGTGAAGGTGTACAGTTGCTTTCTTCTCCCTCCCACTCTTCCCATTCTCTCCTCTCCCCTCCATTCCTGCTGTCAGAAGACTGGTGCAGCTTTGATCTTTCTGTCATTAGTCAGGTATGCAGCGACACAGGCAAACCCTCAAACTTGTATTTCTCTCTCTTTCTGGCTCTTTTAGCTCTCTCCCACGCTCCAGCAAGAGAAAACCGAGTGACCTGCTTGTCTTTTCAGCTTTCTATCAAAGAGAGAAAGGTAGAGCAGTTTCTGCACTTGTTTCTTTGAGCTTGATACATGCAGACAGTAACTGTGTCAGAGCACAAATCCAGATCTAACATTCTTTAAAGAAGTCACAGAGGTCTGTCTCTGTTGCTCACTCTGTTACTTACTCACTTGAAGTGGGCATTTGTTAAAAATGTACTTGCTTGTCTTAGTCCCTTAGTGAATTAGTAACAACTGTACTTTTAGGCCGCCTGTTGGTAACGTTTAACACTAGAAAAACATGTTTCCTTAGTAAATATGTTGCTAAATAAACTTCATAAACAATGAAAAGCAGTAAAAACAAGGTCAGTGATAGAAATGGTTTTTTTTTCAGGATGGTGAATTTCATTGTTCACTTCTTAACAGTTTAAACAATACACTGCATTTGTCAGAAAGTAAGGGCAACTACACTGGGTTTCTTCTAAATGCAGAGACAGGAAAACATTTGATTCAGGAGGTCAGGTTGTTCATGTGATCTGTGTTGGTGCACATCCGGCAAGGTGGTTCCCTAACTACAGGGCCAAACCAAGCACAAATCCACCCTGCTGAAGTGCCTAAAAGACACTGAATCCCTACTAGAGCACTGCTCTGGGGCAAACTTGACCTCATAACCTCACAACCTCATAAAGCCAAAGGAAATATCAGTATTTAACTATGACAATTAGTAGAACAATATTGAGATAGTGAGCTGTACAATTATGTTACCAGTGTCACAGAGTACAAACAGATTCTACTACAATAATTCTTTAAGAGTTTTGAAGACACTATATCACTGCACTGCCACAAAGAGGGTTAGTAATAAGTTCCTGAATAACTGAATAAGTTCCACTATGGCTACAACTAGAAAAGGGCTGTGTAAGCAATACAAAGGCCTCATTTGTTCAACATGTCTGTGCTATTTAGGCATACTATGTCACAGAAGTAGTTCCAGCAGATGTATGCACCCAAGCAAATTACTTTGGAGAAGCAAGTTTCCAGTTTCCTGGCAGGCGACTGTTGCATAGATAAACAGACTTCACTACTCTCTCTGTCTTTTCCTCGAGCCCCTTCGCTCTTCCTTCAATCCATAACTCCAGCTCCATCGATTTCAGCCTCTGAGCCCTAATTTACATCTGATACTGCATATCATGCAACTGATTTGCAAACAGTTGTTCTTTCCTCTGCTTCTGCTGCCTTGAACAGTAACGTCATCAATAAAACAAGAGAAAGAAGAATAACTGTTGCATTACAGAACTGCAGCACTTTCACATATGGTAATGACAAATGAAGAAATTCATGACTAAGTATATATGTGAATATATAAATACTTCCAATCCTCACTAGTAGTTAAGTTACACCTGAGCTTTGTGGCCTGTGGATGGTTGCTGAAATGCAGGCTGTCACTATTATAAACAAACACACACACACCTTACAAGGATTTACATTCACAATGATAACAACATGTAATAACTTAAACTGACCACATGGTGGCAAAACCTGCACATGTAATGCAATAAGGATGTACTAGGAATATGAGGAGAGGAACATTTACATTAAAATTGTAATTGACAAGTTAACCCAGGTGCTCCCAAGCAATAGAGTCAATAAGGTTTTTACTCATAACCTTTTTACTGCCATAAGATTAAAAAAGTACACCAACACTACAGAAAATAAATTATGCAGAGCAATAAACATTCAAAAAAAAGAGTGTCAATGCAATAACAAAGACGAGGGGATAAAGATAAGATACAGTTTAAAACTCACATTTTCAATAACAAACGTCCACTCTTTGTCTTCAAACTCCTCTGCATGGGGGTCCTGAGAAGGCAATGTAAAAAGACATGTATTAGTACAAAAGACCACACTGCAACCACTACATAAAAACTACAAGTGGTTCAAATATCATCATGTTTATAACCAATCTTCAGCCACACTCACCAGTAAAACACTAAAACCACACACTACATGACTGACAACTAATCTGCTCTACCAACACTCACTCTCTATTCACCCACTGACCTGGTTTGACTGACCTATTTCCCTTCTCATACGTGTGTCAAATGTTTTGCATTAATGAGATAACTTTAAATCATAATGAACTATCACTAGCCAATTATCTGTGTATGTCGCCACATGACTGGCCCATCTTTTCGTATGTGTGTTAATTGTACTGTAAACCTCTTCCAGACAGGGGATGCAAGCTATAAACTGAAGAAAGAAACAATTGTCTGTTGGATTCTGTGCCTGTATACTGTTGCTGTGTCTCTGTGTTGTCAATCCCCTTGGCATTCTCCCTGTGTAGCAGAGAGATGATGAGAGGAGACAGTAATTGAAGCCCCAAGACAGCAGGCAGCCCTGTCTCAATGTACTGGTATAGGTGACCTTCACTGCCCTCCAGGACTACACACAGAAGAACATACGCACATGACCACAAATCCCTGCTGGACATACAAAGACATGGTAATCTATTCTAATCAACCACCTCACTATACATGTATGCACACGAGTTATGTGCCTGCTTAAACCTGTGCCTGCAAAGATGAATACTGAAGCACGCACTCACTGAACAACAACACAAATATGCACATTATACTGATGCAACAACTAAAACACCAAACAACAGCTTCCCTGAACTTTATATCTAATTAAAATTATCTAATTATTAGTTACCTGATTTATTAAATCACTTGGCCTCAGGTAATATGTAATATGCATTTTCTATTATTATCTTCTTTCTTTCTTTCTCTTTAATGAATACATCAATACTAAGTTTAACAGTTGTTGCAGCCTCAGTGTGTACTACACACACACACACACACACCGATTCTTTCTGACTATGCTTGTGACACACCCCGGTAAATCAATATTCCTGCACTACAGCAAAATGGTCAAACAACACCTACATGTCCACAAACACACAGAACAAGTCAACCAGCTGCCTCATTCTCCCAAAACTGAAATTCTCCACAGGATAAACAACTTAACATGGGTTTACCAGTCATCTCAGTTTATTCTCAGATTATGGTTTGTCTATTTTTTCAATGCTGTTTGTAGGATGCAACTCACTAAACAAAAACATCATTCTTTAAACTACTGTTCATTAATTTGTGACAACGTAGGAAAGAATCTTTATAGATATACATGTTTAGCTCCTCTACACATTTGGAAAATAAAAATGTGTTATAAACTTTAACAACCTGAGTCTCATAGCAAGGACTGGCTGGCACTAAGTGCCCTGTTACGATCGATTATGTCTCCATGTGCAGCTGGAACACTGCCCAGTTAAGTTACTTCTTAATTTCAGTATTTTCTGGCTGTCGACTGTCTTGCTGTGCATCTCTGCTGTACATCTTGAAGTTCAGGCTGCAATACTGCTGAGCTCAGTTGTTTTCACAGCAGAGCCTCAGGCCAGAGAGGGCTAAGAGAGTATCTTTAAATCACAGCAGGCATTTGCTTTAACCTTGAGTAACCACATATATAAATCTAGTTTAATCATATTTTATAAAATTGTCTACGAAGTGAGTGAGATATATAAAAGAAATTGTCTTGATATAATTTACAAAATTCATTATTACAGGAATTTTAATAGTATGAGTTTCATCAACAGATTTATCTGTAAAAATGGCGCAATGTCCTGTTAAAAATAAGTAATCACTCAAGGTAACGTAAGGAGCCTCTTTCGCACCAAATCCACTGGGAAATGACACTGAAACTTGCAATTCTGTGCCACTTGAAGCTTGTTGTTTTGGTTTTCCACTCTGCTCCCAAACTGTATGGTTTAGTCTTACTACTTCTATAACACTTTATATAGCTCCTTGCAGTAAACAAGCTCAGGCAAGCTGACTGTACATTACATACCTCACAGAAGACATTGAGGAGTGCGATAATGATTAGTGAAGAAAGCCAGGCTAACAAGCTGAGCCCTCGTGCATATTTTTCTCAAGTGTTTGTGGACTCCAGAGGTAAAGAACGTTGAATATTAGCCTTTCATTAGCCAGGTGTCCAGATATACAACTGCTGTGGCTTTCTCGTGCTGCTTTGTGTTTGTTTTCTCAGAGTTTAACTATAATAACTTGATTACAGTCTTCTGTGTGAGAGTTTGTCTCCTGGTGGTCTAGAATTGGTCACTGCGTCATTAAGCTCAAAGGTTTATCCCAATTGACGCTCTGATGGCTGCAAGAAAGAAAAACTGTTCTCATACAGACAACAAGCTTATAGATAGAAGAGGCTTCTTTTTTATGGCTTTATCTAGCAGTGGTGGTTGGGCTGTGCCATAAGTGGCTTTGTGTTGTGTTGTGTTACAAAAACAGCTTTATTACTTCCTCTGGGACAGGAAGTGAAAGTGGCCCCAGAATAAATTCATTCTGATAAGCACATCAGTGCTAAACAAGCTCAGACCAATAAAACTCAGCAAGTAAACATAAAAATTGGATTTTCTAAAGCTCTGGAGATGAAGCCTCAGATTTGTCCTTTCACTGTGTGCGAGTACATAACAGACTGTACTGTAGACACACATCGAGACAGGTAATAGGACACTCAGAACGGCTGTTATCACCAGCATGAAGCTAGCTGATAATCAAGACCTTAATGCTGCAAAAATAATTAAAACAATAATTTAAATTATTAAATTACAAATATTATAATATAAGTTAAAAACACATTATGCTGCTTTGAGCATAAAAATAGATATTAATAATGTTAATTCACTTTACTTGAAACCGTAAGTGTTTCAGTGCGATTATTTTTACAGGTTACTGTGACACCTATTCATTGGCTCCAATAAAAAAAAAAAAGCTCCAGTCCAACTCAAACACAGCAACACTTGTATCAGTGCTAGTTAATCAGCCGTACCTACCTTAAAGAGAGTGACAGTGATCTCAATATTTTCCGGTACAGGCCACACCACCACTCCTCTGTAGGGATTTTTAATACCTGGCTGCCAGCTGTGAGACTGCAAAAACAGGGACAAATTATAAAAAGTAATATATTTCCACAAAAAAATAGATTTGTCTCTTTATTCTGTTTCTGAAACAAACCTTAGATGATTTCCGCCGACTTCTGCGTGTCCAAACCACCACTAATTTGTCTGGTTGCCTGGTAGGAAAGAAAGGCAGACGCATTATTCATCGTCGTCATCTACCTACACAACATGTCCAGGATGTCAGTCTAATTGATAGAAGATTGTATCCTAATGCCTGAAGTTTAAGGGCCTGATAAGTCTGCTTCAGTACTGATACAATCCACAGCATATCATCATAAAAACATCAGCCCAGTTGTAAAGTATGGTGAAGGAAACATCATGATTTGGGCCTGCTTTGATGCATCAGGGCCTGGCCAGCAGGTTTACATACTTTTCGTGCCACCACTGTATGTGTGTTAGTAGTGAAGGGGGCCAGATCATTTCACATGTATAAATATACAGGAAGAAGAGGCAGAAGAAAACATACTGTAATCAATGTGCCTTTATAGTATTTTAGAAGTGAAACACTGGATCAGTATTGGCCTGGGATAAACCTTATTAAAAGGATCAAACTGGGATCTTCAGTCCATATTTATTTTTTTCTTATTCAATGTCACAATAGAAAATATCTTATTACATTCAGTGATTTACTTCAGGCCACCAGCAATTTATGGTGATGAGTTAACCTACATTTTTAAATGATGAAAGATGCCCCTGTATCTTACCAGTATTCAGTATCTGCAGATATACTGAGAGGAAGTTGGATTGTTGCATTCCTGTAACCATCAGGACCAACTGCTGGTCTACCTTGTTAAGTGCCTTTCTAATACATGGGGCAAACCAAGCTTTGGCTTTCAATCAAAGAAAACAGAGCATTTCAACTAACACATGACAATCAACAAGAATGTCCATCAATAAGATTCAGGTTTAAATCTCATGATCTTGAGTTCCTCAGCTGTAACTGGGCCTGATCTCTTTCCTCACTATGGAGAAAAGAAGGCAAACTGCCCTTAAGGGATCAATTAAGAAAATAATTTCTTATCTCTGTTAAGCTCTGTAAGAGCCTAACTGACAAACACATCCAGGCCTATATTAGCTTATTATAGAAGTGGAAAATACTTAGACACATTTAGAAATTCAGACATGCCAAAGATTTAGAAAGTGTGTCTCCATTACGCAGACTTTGCAACAGAGAACATTGTTTATTACTAAAATATGCAGCTGAGTTTCATGGTCATGATTCTTCAATAGCTGTAGCATCTTCGTAGCATAGAACCAATAAAAAAGTAAAATTGATATTACATTAATGCATCAGCATGTTTTGAAGTGTTTAGCAGTGCAAGCATGACACAGTACTTATGAGTGCATGGGCTCATGGGACACGTGAAGAGCAGCACAGCAGCCCATCTATGACAACACTGACGAAAGAGAGAGAGAGGAAAATACAGACTGTACGGGAAAATACAGAGTGAGAAAGAGTGAGGTTGAAAAAAAAAAAAGAAGAGGAGATGGGAGCAGGAGAATAACAGGCAACAACATCAGCCTTGAAGAAAAGCCTCACATAGAGAAGCTATTGTCTAACATCGCAGGCTATAACAGAGCAAGCACACAATACATCAGCCTCCGTTTCTTCCCTTTGTACAGTCCTTACTAGGCTATGAGAAAAATGTAAACCATTTGTCTGCAGGCTAACTGAGTTCTTTTTTTTTTGACTCTCTTAATGTTCAGCTTAGGGCTGCATGTTCCTACTGTTCGTAATATATATACAGTATATAAAAAAAATCAATGAGCCACCAAAAAAGGAACAAATGTGATGAAGACAGTCGCAGAGTAGAAGAAGCCCTGAAGAAAGATGTGTATGTTCAACAGCCCTCACATTAGGGTCACGACTGTACACTGTGGATAAATGGTTTCATTTGGTAAAGGTTGGCTATATGTATAGTAAGTAAAATACTTTATTAAAAATAGGTTTAATAATACATGGCAGTTCATATGTTTCTTTACGATAATGATATGCTACACTTACAATGTTTTAGTGGATGGATTTTACTAAATGTAGAACAAACGTCTTATAATGCGGCATTTGCTTCAACTAGTGGTTTAAAGAATTCCTCAATTAATAGAACACGATACTGTACAAAAAAAGAAAAGGATTCAACTCCTAGCTGCTAGGTGAATGTCATGGGTGAAATTCTTGGTCGACTGCTCAGATAAGTAAAAAAAAAAAAAAAAAGGAAAAACTTAAGTACATAATAAAAAAATGATTAACAGGATGTTCACAGAAGAAGAGAAACTGAGGGAAAGATAAGCTATCTGCGTGAGAGAGTGCTGGAAAAGGGGCAAATAAGATTAAAGTGGTTCAGCAAGTTAAGCAGGGGCTGAGATTGACACAAAACACAGCTAAACCCTCCTACATTTCCATTTCAGACAGTCAGCTGCAGCTTTCATGCAGAGAAACCTGCAATGACTGATGCACTTTAGGTCTTTTTCAAAGTTTCAGCATCACAGCAGGTAATACAACATATTAAATGTTGTATGACTTCTGTTACTCTGACAAACTGAAATCACATTCTTAAACAAACTTTCAATGAGTAGTTTTTGCTTTAACTACTGCTTTGGCTCTGCTTTACATTCAGCTTCATAATGCTTGAATGCAATTTAGATTGCGATTATTATGCCTTGTTTGCTCCTCAGCATCTGCAGTATGACGTACTCTGAGGCTAAGAAATCACTCAATAGAAAATTATTTGCTTTAGGTTCCACGTGTTACAATACAAACATTAATAGAAACATGCTTTAGGCTGCTGCTACACACATTAAAATTAAATAAAGCATGGCTGGTATAATGCAGGGGTGCAGAGGTTAATAATTAATAAAATAATTCCTGGTTCTTTCAATAAACTCTTGGTATAGTACTTGAACATCAGAAAGCCAGACAAACACACAGCAGGGTAGGACAGTTCAGTGGCACAGCAAAAAAACACAGCCACGCATTAATCACAGTGATATATATACTGTATATATATCTCATGTATTCTTAAAACCACAATAGTGACTTTACCAACTTACAAATTCCAAGAAGGAACACTGTTCATCAAATACTGCTTTCCACTGTGATGCTATAAAAATGTTTTATGGTGTACGCAGACAAAAAAGATGGATGGAATACACCATACTTCTCCTGAAAGCAACAATGGACTGTGTGTTCCAATGAGAGAAGAGGGCATGATTTATAAAAGTTAATCAGAATAGGGTGAAGAAAGTAGAAGGACAGTCAGGGTAAGAGGAAAGAGAAGAGAAATGAGAAGTGTCTACTTTTTTAAGCTAGACAGGCTACTGTAAGCAGCTAACATATCTGTATACCAACTAAAGGCTGACATTAGAGAAGGATTAGGTGATGTCTGCCAGCAGACTTTATGTCTACCTGTCAGTTTTACACAGTAGCAAACTGGAAATATTTGATTTGTTTGGGCTGTAATGCAGCAGTTGTGAGAGATGAAAGGTTGAAGATCGCAGACTGAAGCACTGCAATGCATACTACAGACAGACACAGACGCTGCTGAGATATACACCAGCACACTGATATGTAATCTCTCAGCTTCATACCACATATTGTCACTGCAATGCATGAAGAGTGCTGCAGCATATAGTGGGACTAAAGAATGTACTGTATAAATTGTATGGTCAGTAAAGTCATGTCACCAGACTTTGATGCAGTTTATGTACATTTTGTCAATATCGTCTACTTATGGTTATTGGCAAAATGACAAACAACATCCAGATATCATCTTTTATCAATACTGCACACACTTAATCTCTGGTGTGTCTCTCACACATATACAAGTAATATGCAGTTTATCCATCTGCAGTACTAAAGCCGTTTGGACTGAAGATGCAGTAAAAATGACAAGACAGAGTTAAAATGCTTTTAAAGTACAGATTACTTACCATCTGTCATGAAAAGCTAGAAATGTACTGTTTATACCTGACCTACTTGGCAATTTCTGATTCAGCAAAGACAACAATAGGAAGATGGTTGAGAGTGGGATGAGATAAATGAAATGGAGACGAGGATAAAAGACGGAAGAGAACTGCTCTCTCTCTGCAGTGCTATCAGTAAGACTGTGCCCTTTTCTATCAAGACAGATGTAGGAGTGCAAACACAATCTGTGTTACTGTCACACTCCTTACTGCATGGGAAACTAAACACACACACACAATACTGGGCATGAAGTACTGAGTCTTTAAAATGCATTGTTCAGAGGGTGTCATCAGCAAGTAAAGAGAATTTCAGTGTTTTATCCTTTTGTAAATGTATTTTTACAAACTGTTTAAAAATTGACTGTTATAAGCTTCTGAAGAAACAGTCTCACCAGCAACCATCCCATCTATTGTGTTGTCTCAGTGTCATCTTTTTAAATTCTATTTAATATAAAAATTCAGTAATGTTACACCGAGTAGACAGCATAATGCAGCATAATGGTTATTGTGCATGGCAATGTATGTGGTTCACAGTTTGGACACCTTCTGTCTTGTCATGATTCCTGTCTGGCTCCCCAATGTCAAGCTATCAAATAAAAAATAATCCAAAAAATAATCCTTAAGCAGAAGCTGTATTTTTATCTGTATTTGCTGAAACAAGCAGTGTACTGATCAACAGCAGTGTAAGGAGTGGATTGATCTGATCTGCCATAAAAACCTACCACTACTAAAATGCACTGGATCATTAAATGCACCAGAATCTGTGTACATGTAGATATTAGAGCGTCACTGACTTCATTTACACAGATAGAAAACTAAAGTACCTTACTAATTAATTGCTTTGTGTACGATTACATGACTGCGCATGTGCAAGTGTCCAGAGTATGTTGTTGTTAACTGGAGTCAGCTGTGAGGTGGGGTCACTTTCTGTAATTTGAAAGTTTTGTTAAACCAAGCTGAATTTCCAGAATAAGACAACAACATTAGCAATGTGCATGAAGAGTGTGGGTTTACCATTGTGTATTCCACATCAGATCTGCATAGGTCCAGGTATGCTGGCATAACCTTTTACATTAAGACATTAAGTGTGTTTAACACTCAATAAACAGCCTTGTTTGTTTCAGGTCAGCTTGAATGCTGACTTGAAGCAATGCTGAATGTTTTGGGGGGTGAAACAGGTCACAAAATTCCCAGTTTGGTCCACATCCAAGCACAGGGGTCATTGTTTTCAGTTGGGTTTGGTACACTTTTGGTAATGCAGGGAGGAGGAGGCCTGTTCGCAAAGGCAGAGAATTACTGTGATGTTTATGCGTCTTGCAACAGGACATTAAAATGGCCAGAACCATGAGTGTATAGAGCTGCATATTTTTCATTGCTTTAGCTGGGGCATTTCCTCTATCTAAATCTGTATTAAGAGGTTGTTTTCTGCAGACAGAAATAGACACTTTCCTACTTTAATCTCTCCTCCTTGTAGAATAGCTGTTCTATCCACCACTCTTTTCTGTCAGGTGCTCCCTTTCAGTAGACAAAATAATGTAGCCAGCACCTATAGGTCTACTTTGACTTGTCCACTTGCCATTTAAGTCTGACTGACAGCTATGAAAGTGAAGACGTATGCAGACATATATAATAGCATAATGACATCGCTCTATGGTTGCTCTGTAGCCTGTGAAAAAGCAAACACATTCTTAGAAGTTTTGCAAGTTGAACCAACAATAAACAAGCACTAGTTCAGGCCCAGAACCAGCACCATGGACGCATTGGTCAAAAATAATAAGTGGTGATGAATGACAGCCAGGAGAAGAAATCGGAACATTTCTTTGCTGACAGGGACTGGTGTGTGAGTGAAGGGTCTCTGCGCAGAAAGGTTTTGGGAGGCTATGTGCCAGGACCATGAAATCTACCCAATTCTGAAATTTTATATAACAAAATAAGTCTGCGTTGTGTAGAGTTTGAGCAAAATTACTTCCAGACGACACTAATTAAGTCAATGTGTTAGATGCTACAAGAGAAGTGTACACACTGGGATTTGTATACATTTCTGGTCTTGTTAGCTCCTCTCTAGTGCTCTTTCTTTCTTGTTTGCTTTCTCATTACTCATAAGATAGAAGTGCAACTCTGATACAAACCTAAGTACGAGGCAAGGCAATAAAATATCCCTGACTAAAGCAAAGAAGTGAACAAAGTGTGCATCCACTCAAAAAGACGGCACAGTAAAAGCCTTAGGGAGAGATCAGCCACAGCAGGAATCACTTAGATCATGTGTTTAGAAGCATCTCCAAAATAAAGAAGAGAGTGATAGGACACCGTCTTTCAGGGTAGTAAATCAGGTAATAAAAACTCTCCTTGTACAACAACTCATCTCTCTATACCAGCTTACCATCAGCCCTAAGGAGAGACTGACAAAGTGGGAATCATAACCACCATGTGAGAGCAGAAAAACAAGAACCCTGGTGAGGACAAGCATTTCTTAAGGCAACATGGACAGTCAAGAGATAGAAGTGAAAATTATTTTGTGTTAATTACCAGTGAAAATGAAATGACCTCTAACTGACTAATAATAAACTGACTGTAGGCCTGAAGTTTTGAATGTTGGTCATGCCTTCTGCTGAGAGTTAATCTAATTCATCCTGCCTGTGGCTGAAACAGTGTCTACATTAAGTTAGGTTCATTCTATAACACTCTTCTTGTGGTAAAACAACATACATCCAGACCAGGCCTTTCAAGCTAACTGCATTTACATCCCTTTACATGAAAATGCTCATCGATAAGAAAACAGGCATTTTTCTTAAACTAAGCCTGCATGGAGGACTGACAACCAAGCAGCCAGAGAAAATATAGGGAGCAGACAAGAATTGTGAGGTTATGACTTTAACACAGAACAGGAAGAACAGTATCATGGAGCAATCAAATTAAACTTATTTTTCCCTGCAGACAATTTCCAGTTTGGTTACAGATAATAGCTTTTATATGAGCTCTGTTTTGCTTGTTTATATCACAACATCAAGCCGATGATCTCAAATTCACACACTCCGTTTCAGTCTGGATGAACTTTTATTAGCCTCACAACTATGCTTTATAGTGCAGAAAATGTTAATAAAAAATTATGTAAAAATTACCAATGAAGAAAAAAAAACACATTTTATCCTATAGATGCATCTTAAAATCCACCTCCACCAACTAATTGTTTGATATATGATAAGCAGTCAGCAGAGCCACGTGTGTTGCTGTGCTTGACAGCAGCAGAGACAGATAGCCAGCAGTGTTTTCATCACATTTAACACCCCATTGACTGCTTCACAACATTGCTATGTTTCATGCCTCTTTAGTGTGTGGAACAGGGTGTGTGTAAAGGCCTGTTTGTGTCCATAATTTTAGCAAAGAACAAATACACTTGGGTGTGTTCCACTGCAAAGCAGTTAAAGTGACATTACTGGAAATAGGAATAATCATAAGACAAGGCAAGGCAAAAAAGAAAAGAGACAAAGAAAGTGAGAGACAGAGACAGAGGAGAAAAGGGAAAATGGAAAGGGGAACATCAGTGATAGCGAGAGAGCTGCCCCAGATGTTTGTTGCACCAAACCCACAGAACCACAGGAGGAGAGGATAGCTGAAAGCTGTACTGAGAGGAAAAACAATCAAACTATAATTTAGGAAATGATAAGCAAGCACTCATATTAGAGCAACAAAACTATATCAACTATAAATACTCTTACTTATGTTTGCTCTGGTTTTTGGCACGTTATTCGCAGTAAGACGTTCAGTTTAAATATACAAAAAAGCAAACTAAAACACGTGAAGGCAAATCAGTGAATAGACACTTCAAACATCTAAACAACAACAAAAGATGATGTTTGCAATGAAAAAATTAAACTCAGAGAAATATTTATTATTTTCTCCAAACCTCACAGCCAAAATGTTACTGCAATGAAAACTCCAATTGTGTGGTGTCATCCAGAATTTCTTCAACATGAGTGACTGCTCCGTAGTATTACCTGGCAGTGAAACCATCTCCTAGTGCCAAACTTATAGTCAGGAATGTGTCAAGGCCTTTGAATATAAATAGAATGGAGAGCCACGTCAGGCGAGTTGGCAGGAAGACGTTTCTCTGGCAGAGACATGATGGATGCTTGCCATAATGCACGCATGCTAAACAGGACAGCATGTCACAGCCTGACACACGCTGGTCACTTCCACTGAAATAGTGAACCATTCGTCTGAACCCCTGGCTGTGGATTCACATTATTTTAGTAATTTTTGGCATTTAGCAATGCTTTGGTTCAGTGGAAATATAGTACATGAGCAGGTAGGGATTAATGTTTAATGAAATCAACGGTTAACATTTAACATCATGCTGATTTGTGCAAGTTTGGATCTCACTGTGTCGGTCCCTTTGTCACAAGTGGATATGCAAAGAAAGAGCAAAGCAAAGATTATCTCCTCTTCAGTAGCTCTACATTTATATTTGGACATCAACCTAGCAAAGCCATTTGAAGTGCAAGTGGAAATTCAAAAGAATACGATAACTTTGGGTGTTTGCTGTAGAGACAACACATTTCAAGCTGTGCCTTTTTGCTCTGACAATCTATGGCTTTGGCCTACCTCCAGTAGGGGTCCTCAGGCAAGACCTGCTCACCCTGCCTTTGCCGTGTACCTTACTTGTAAGTCTTCCTTTAGATAAAAGCATCTGCTAAATGACTAAATGTGAATGCAAATTACTGAAAAATAAAACAAAAACTCCACTGCAGGTTTACACAGAGTAACCACTGAACACTTTCCAAAAGTTAGAGTGTGTGTGTGTGTGTGTGTTCATTCAACATTTTTTAAAACCCTACAAAACAACGCGTTTGTTTGTGTGCATGTGTCAGCGTGCCTTCAGGGTGTCAGCACTGTTCTTGATTGATATGAAAATCTCTTCCTTGACTAACCTGAACCTTTCCTGTCTTGTCATGTGCCAGTAAGGGAAACAGTCTTGATTACTCACGCTTACATCTAGCCAGATAGAATTACCATGCAATCAGTGGAGTCTCTGTGTTGTGTCAAATGAACATCTCTCATAGCCACATGTGTCAACTCACTCAGCAGCAATAATGCTCACAGATCTTGATACTGCTTTCCAACTATATTATATCAGACAGTTTGACTGAAAACACATTCTTGTTCAAAAGCATTAATCTTGAGAGAATACCATCAGCAAAAACAAAAGTTTTACTGATGGTTTTAACTCACAAGATTGTAGCTGAGGGACGAGAAAGTCTGCACTCATCCAGATTTTGCTATGTGATGGTTTGAACAAACAACTCTTGCCTAGTCCTACACATTATGGTACAACCAAAAGTAAGTATAATATGCACAAGTGAATCAAATCATGCACCTGTAGAAAATGGAAAAGGTGCACTAATTTATTGTGACAATGCTATTACATGATTACAACAATTTGTGAGAGCTTGACACCAGTTACTTTACTGCCTGACTAATAATCTCCTCTTTTAACTAACATTATTAGTCCATTTCAGTCCAAATTTTGATTTTTGGCACTTTGATTTGCCATAAGATCTACCCATGATGCAAGAAATTGTTGAAAATTAAGAAATGGATGCTTGGCAGCTTGCACTGGCAAGCTACTGTATGGTTAGAGAAACAGAAAGTGTCAGCTCTTGCATTTGGAATGCCAATCTTTGTAGCCACACGCAAACACATCCCACAGCCTTTTCCCCAGGTAGATATATCAAATCAAGTAACAAATACAAAAAAACAAACAAAAAGAAACTCAAAGACAGATATGGCACATGGACTCTATTATAAATGGAACGATGGCTAAAATAAATCAGTTCACTTCGTAACCAAGCAATTAACAGCAGTGGAAAGAGGCAGATAAACAATTATACTGGTGGACCTTGCACTGTTCCACTGTAAACCTGTATGTTCGCATAATATTTGCTTTAAAAGTAATCAAAGTATTCTTATCTCTGAGCCTGGGAAGCAGTTATATCTGGAAAAAAAGAGATCACAATATAATTGTTTTTTTAGTACGTTCCTATTCTGATAATTAAAGATAGTCACGACAGCATATGGGATATATTTCAAAGCTACCACAATAAATACCCTATTTCATCTTGTATAGATGCCTACTTTCTTAATACTTTCAAGTTATGGAGTTAGTCAAGCAACATCCAGTGATGAAGTCAGTGAATTATTATATAACAGTGAGGTAGTCACTGTAGAATTACAGATTAGCATCTATCAGAGAAATGTGAGAAAGCCGCCAAATCATGCATGTAGTCCATATAGACTGTACAATCATGAAAGCAGCGTAATACTGTACTGAAACACGTGTGAGACAATTCATATTATAAACATTACAAATATAAGTTAAATTACACATGTAAAAATTGCTACTCATGTGTAATGGAAGTTTCTAGTCCTAATGTAAATTAGCATAATTACATGGCACAGATGCAAGGTAACTGAAACTGTATTTCATTTTTCATTAAAGGTGTTATCTATCAGGTTTCTGACGTCCAGTGCTTCAACATGGTGAATAGAGCTTCATTTCACTGGCAAACGCGAACACTGAACTCATGAATGTTTTAACGCTTAGTCTGAATTGATCCTGAAGTCTAAAAAGGGGGTGTGAGTGCACAGAGGAGTCGACTAGAGTAACTAGGCCAAAGATAAAGACCAAAAATTACTTTATGAACACAAAATATGACAGAAAACTCCCTCAGTGTTTGGCTTCTAGTATTAAAAGTGAAAATAAAAAAAAGTATTAGCTTTTGAAAGGATAAATTGCAGAGGAGGGAAGGAAGAAGCCAATAAACATCCATCATTTTTCATCCACAGGTGACACTACCAGATGCTAAAATGATACATGTACAGCATTCTTTGCTGTGGACAGTTGCACAAACAGTCACATCATGCATCGTGCAATATGGCAGTTCGGTGTTCAATTTTGTAGTAGTGCTCAACACAGGAGACTCAAGTTAACTAAAATGAAAATGTAATTAAAACAGGCCCTGTCTACAGTTACGTTTCCTCTAGAGAAAGACAGAGAGAGACCACATTACAAGAGACCATCAAGAAAGATTGATGCACCAAAGACTGATTCTAACTGGATAAAAACACTAATGCAAGTTCACACTAGGTCCACATAAGTGGAGTCAAGCGACTGATCTCACCTAAAGCAATCGAATCACACATGGAGAACTACAAACATGCACAGCAGACTAGACGACTTTAAGGATTATTCTACTCAGCTTCGAGTTCAGCCAAGTGTACAAATGCTTTTACACTTCACACAATGTACATTCAATGCACCCACACCTCTGTGGATGGGAATAGATGCATAGGAACTCTGACACAACATAGTATTCAGTCTTTTTTCCTGTTATTGATTTTAGAAAAGAAAAGCATGTGGGTTTAGAAAATTTGCTTTTAAAGGCTTCAGGATTTGAGATTCATTTATGCTCTGGAGACTGTTTCCAGTCTGAGTAGATGGAAAGTTTCTACTGCAACAATAACATACCGTACTGATGAAGTCCGAGGTAGGCAGTGCTTCAACACTTTCACACACTTTGAGCCAGACATGCCCACAAATATTCACTTAAAGACAAGTTGAGAGCCAGCTAGCATTGCTCTCAGGCAGACATTAGATGTAAAGGCACATAAGACATAAATTATGTAACAACGAATGTCTATGTATGAATATTTCTTCCATGTAAAAACATAAAAGAGTCCTACTCAGATTGTAGTAACTGACTGTGTGCTGAGCCCACCCACCCTTTGCTCTGGGAAGAGATGTACATTTTTCTCATTCCATTCTCCAACACGTTAACATCTGTCCCAGGTCAAAGCTCCGCAGGGCTGTGTTAGTCACACCTACGGCAAGCTGCTTCAGAATTCATGTCTGCAGGCTATATCTTCGTTTTACAAGTCCACATACTGCAGGACGAACTGCAGCATATATTAACCCGTCTCTCCAGTCTACCTTCATCTCAGAAAACACAACACATAGCTATTCTTCTTTGTTGTACTGAGTTTCATTGTTTGATTTGTCAAAGAAATGCCACTGCAATGTTATTTAAAAGAGAGGTGGAAGCTTTTTAAAAAGCTGCTATACTATAGCAAGTAGATTATGTTATGCTAAACAGTCAGTGTGGACACCTATAATTCCTTCTAACCACAAGTACACGGTATAAGGAGGAGGAGAGGACATTCTATAAGATTAGCTTTTTACACTGTAATTTATAAGTCTGTCATTGTATTAGCACAAATACAACTTTGAATTATTATTACTTTTAATTGCACATTTTGCTATTACACACAATTTTCCCATTCCGGAGTTGCTATATATTTAACATACACAATGCAAGGTGAGGTCATTTATGTTTAAAATCTTGTACATATTATTTGCATTATTAATACAAAAAAGAAATATCTTAATTAAATTAATATTAGCTTTCCAAATTCTTTCAGTTTGCCTACGTCTAGGGAGGTCAGAGGTAAAGATCATTAACAAAAGCATCCCTTAAGCTCACTCAGCTTTAGTGGTTTGCTCAAGGACATTTCAGGAGACTGAGGGCAGTCTGAACTCTGCTCATCAGGCTGAAAGGAAATCTCCCTGCCTGACACACTCTTTACCCCAAGACTCAAACCAAACAAATTCAACATTTGCTGCACAAGAAAAAAAAACATAGCAATTTTACAAGGCAGTGGGCCCCTCCCAGCATGCAGACATGCCTGCACACCAAGGAGACAGTGTGTGAGTGTGTGTGTGAGTTATGGCCACCAGGAACTAACTCGGCATTCCAGCACAGAGAGAGACTCAGTTTTAAGGGCTTAAATGACAGCACTGTGGTCCCCCGTTATTTCACCCAAACTCACCATTTCTTAGTGCATTCCACCATCAGTTCCTGATAGGAAGCCACAAACTGGAATTTGGAGGCATGCTTCCCCACACGTTGCAGTCTCTTCCACACAGAAGCCATGTTTCTTTGGAAACGGGTAGTGTCCGAGTACCTATCCCGTCCTGGACTATCTTCTTTGGGCTTCCTTCGCACGAATTCACGCTAATGGTTATGTGTATGTGAGCATATCCCACCCGCATAGACACACAGTTAATGTTTTACCGGAAGCACATTGGGGGAGAAAAGATACGTCTGCACATCCAATCGTGGCTGCTGGTCTTTAAAAACTGCCGGATAAATCCAAATATATGGGCACGGAATCTCTGCAGCACTGGTGGAGGTCGGGCATGATTTTATGAAGAAATCACTATAATTTCGAGAGGCATGATGAGTAATCCACTGGGTATATCACATATCATATTCCCATTTGGCGATCCTTCCTGCAAATAAAAGATAAGGGACACAATAAGCGGAGAAGCAGTTAGATTATAAAGCCCCGGTTCCCCGGTGTAACGTTATTCACGTTGTTTTCTACCGTGAAACGCCAAATAAGTCCACTAAACGCTAACTACTGTCTTGTAACGGGTTACATGATGCTTTGTCTGTGTAACAGCTTTTCCGTTACTCTGGACTGGATCAATGCAGATGTAAAAACAGTGAAATTGATCAAATAACACTATGTTGATGTGTCAGAATGCGATGAAGACTTAGGTCCTTCTGCTGCCAGCACGGCGCACCGGGGGTATTTACTGGCGCGGCTAGCTAACTTGGCATGTTTGATATTAAAATTTAAATATGTGCTAAAAGAGTGAGAGAGAAGCGGTGACACTTCACTGAAACAATAAATGAAAACTATCTCATTTACAATAACTGCACCCGAAAGACACCACCAAAACTGAAGCACCACTAAACATTTGGTAAACATTTGTTGTAGTGTCTGTGGATCCAGGGAGTAGTCTGCCCCGTTGCGCTCCGCTAACTGGAATGATTCAGCTGCTAAGCTAACCAGTTAACATGTGAAACTAGGTTAACTGTGGCTGTACAACACTCACCTTAACGTAACATCCAGCGCATAATCCGCTATCAGCAGGGATAAGAAATGGCGAAGTGTCTGCTACAAACTAGTAGCCGTGGGAGAAAGCAGAGCCCGCCTGCTAGCTAATTATCGCCTTCTTTGCAACAGTACCAACACCAGTCAAACAGCTAGCTGGCTAGCTAGCTATCGGCTAGCGTCGACGGCTAGGCATCACAACACCGTACGAGCGGAAACCGTTGTTTTTGCCAGTGGACACATTTGCTCCTCAGCTCCAAGACTCAGAACTCTGTCAGAAACGGCATTTGTTTGCGCTCGTCCCCGAAACTAAGGTAAACAAAAGTATGCTAACACAGAGCAGAAATTCCCACAGCAAAGTAGTCAGATAGTTTTTGACGCTTTCGCCGCTCTGCTCCTCGGGGGTTTGTAAAGTTCGCAACAGTTTGAAGGACTTCCGTTTTGGGACTGAAATAAAAAACATTTTCATGCTACAGTTTTCTAAATACTATACGTTGCGGTATAATAAATAAACAGTAAATATAATCATACTAGATTATTTCATTTGTAAACCACATCCACACGACCTCTTCGTACTAATCGTGACAAATGTGTTATTTTATTTTGAAAGCTGAGCGCTATACTTCCGGCACTGTGTTCTGATGGTCCAGGTAGCTTGACGCTGGTCGCCGCTCCATCAGCGCCTGCCGCCTGTGCGACTGCAGGCTGCAGAAACGCCCCCGGGCTCCGGCCATTGGTGCCATATTTGTGCCACTTACAGATTGTTTAGTGATTCATGAGGCTTTTCTGGCCTGTTGTGTCATCTCACTGGTCAAACCCAACATCCATCAGAGATATTTAATCCTTCATTGCCAGCGCAGATAAATACTTTGTGGCTTCACATGCAACAGCCAGACTTGTGATCTGCATTGGCTCAAATACTAGTTGCGTTGTCTTAAATACTGATCATACTGTTCTGTTTAATATCCATCAACGTAAAGCAAAAAAAGCTAAACATATTCCTCTGTGCAAAGGGGGATTAAATATACCTCTGTGTGTAAGAAGACACAGGGTAAAAGTGTTTGGGCAAGGGAATGTAACCTGAAATCAAACTGAAGCCAAACTGTCAAAATCATGTCAAAGATTTCTAAAGAAAATGACGCATTTAGTTCATCAAAGACAGTCTAGTATGAAAGCTCATCCCCCCCAGGTTAGTGCCAGTTTCCATTTCCGTTTTTACCACTTCCTCGTCCTGTCACATTAATAAGTGAGTGTTAACCTTGTACTCCTGCATACTCAGGGGGTCTTTTTCACATGTTGAGTTGAAATAAAACACCTACCATCCATCAGAAATCAATACCCCTATCCTCTGCCCACACACCGTCACACATCCTTCACACTCCTTCAGCACAGACTTGTAAACGCAGAGCAGAGGAAAGCAGGAGGACAGAGGCCAGCACTGCTGAAGGAAAACAATATGAGGCAGATTAATTCAATCTGGAAAAAGATATGAGCATAATAACAGGAAATTGATATGTTTTCCTTTTATATGTTGCTCAAGGCTATAAACTGCAAGAGAGATGGTGGATTTATCTTTTCTCTTTTTTTGGTCTGACTGTGTAAACAATACATGCTTAAAAAACTCCTTCATATTCAGATAATCAGAGAGATTCAGTATAATGTAATAATAAGGCCACAGTATCTCCGTTCTATAAATCACCCAGGAGACATATCTGTTGTTTTGAACAGATATCCTGCGCTTTATATTGTTTCGGGTAACTATTAATTTATAATTTTAGCACTATTGTAGAATAATACTGACTTTAACTTTTGACAGCAGGGGTCAGCTATGTCGCCTGTTTACATTTCACCCTGACAGATTACAGGGAGCCGTCCTCCATGCACAGAGGAATGCTTTGATGTGACAAATGACCGGTGCTAAATGATGCTTTGTGTGTCCGCCTACATGTCAGCAAAGGCCTAATTTCATACATGACACTGAGAGAGAACAGGCTTGTCTGTGTCTGTGTATGTGTGTGTAAGAAGGAGTGTACAGTATTATAGAAGGTAGGTGACAGTGAGGGGCAAAGGTCAAGTGGTGTCCCACCCTCCCACCTCCCTCCTCTTTATGTGTCTCGTTCCTGAAAACCCTCGTTTCCAAATGATGATTTAAATTTTCTGTTTTAA
The DNA here is from genome assembly GCF_900324465.2 of Anabas testudineus. Classification (NCBI taxonomy): domain Eukaryota; kingdom Metazoa; phylum Chordata; class Actinopteri; order Anabantiformes; family Anabantidae; genus Anabas; species Anabas testudineus. Next base: position 17,574,805 of record NC_046624.1, read on the forward strand.
TGCTGCTTTAATGGCTTAATTATTGGGAAAAGGAGCGAAAGCAGATGCTCATCATCTCACAGCACAAGCCATTTCATCTCTTAATCACCATAATAACTTTAATGATGCACCAGGGGTTATGTGCAAATAGATTCTTCTCAGCATAGAACACTGAGGGAGGCTGAAACAGAGGCGAGCGCCAACTGAGCTTTGCCCTATTTGGCCAAAATGTTTTCTGTTTTCAGATACACTAACTGCAGCAGCCAGACAAATGATGAATCCACAAATGTGCACATGGTCAGCGGTGAGTGAACGCTCTGTCATGATTGAAGATGATTTATTGAAAACAAGTCATCACTACTTCTCACTGTGGTGAACATTGAGTTGATTTGTGCGCTTGGTTTCGCCTCATTCCTCACATGTTCTCGTTATTTCTAAGAGATCCCAAATCATACCATGAGAGCCACTGCTCCTGGTAACACGAATCTCAAAAATAAAATGTCCTCAATGCTAAAGAATGAACACACGTGGAATTTATCAGTAGTAATAGTTCTTTTGGTTCTTATTATGGGTTTTATATCGATTGTGCTAGCACCACCCACCAACTGTTAGGCGCAGAAGACTCAAGCTGAACTTATCTGCATGCATCTGTAGAGATCCAACAAAAACTCATCCCCTAGGATCTCAGCCAGCTCTTTAAGCGCAGAAGTCTCTGGCATTTGCTGTTCGACCACTTGAAAAGACCTGTTAACAAAGCAGAGTCCTTTAGATAGAAGCCAAGTGAGTCGGAACCACTTCAGTGGAGCAAAGATAGCTCAAAGTATCATTGCTGAGTATTGTGGGACAAACTGAGAAGCATAAGCTAGAGCTTTACTTTCAGTAAAGTGGGAATATAATCGACCTTCTCCCTGTGTTTATTTTAACTGTATGCATAGGGTTACGTTAAATATTAATTTAACTTAACCGCATATGTCTTCCATCTATCAAGAAGGCACAACAAGAAAAATAAATATAACTGATTAGATCGTTACTAAGGCATCGCTTCTACCGCCAATTCCGATTTGGGCTTGTCTCTCTGTGGGAATGTACCATGCTTACTGTACCAGATAAACATCTTTAGCTTTGAACTGTACCTTCCTCCTGACTCACGACAGAGCGTCTGATGGTATCTGTTGCTTGCTGCTCCATTACAGGAAGCTATGGGTGTATGACTGACTTGCTTGTGAATATTTCTTCTACAGCTGATGCCATCAAAGCCACAAATAACAACAACTACCCCCTCTTTCCATTTTTGATGTTTTGTTTAATTGTTATAAAATGAAGTAGGATCCAGCTAAATTGCCAATATTTAATGGCTTCAGATTGTCAAATGTAATAATTTACATCACAATTTAAGGAAATTGTGATGTGAATTTTTCACTGTTTTCCAGTATTTTATGAACCAAAGAATTTACTGATGACTAATCATCAGATTAATTGATGATGGAAATAGCAACAAGCAGTCATTTTGGGTCTTTGTTGTGGTTTATATAATATTTAAAGCATTAAGATAAGTCTAGCCAGTTTCTTAATATCAAAATGTTTAATATACAGACAGACAGATCAGTTTCACCATAAACAACAAAAGAGAATGCAACAGAGCCAAAAAGACATGTTATATTTGAGTAAAAGGACACAGGCGCAATCATAAAAATATGCCAATACACCCTCCTTTTTCTGAAAGCAACACGCTCACGCTTGCTCTGTAGCGAGTGCCAAGAGTCTGGAATCAGGGAAATGATAGTATTTTCTCAGCAAAGGTAGAGACGTCAGGTGGAGGTCCATAGAGAACAAGACGATGTAAATTATCACCACCACTTCATCACCAAGTGAGATGTAGGATGAACAGAAATTGTGAAATTGATAATATTTCATTGTCCAGAGGGTGGATAACGTTTTTATAAGGCCTGTTAAGGTGTTCCAGCATCACTGCATCTCTCACAGTTTACAGACACATTATGCTTGGTCACAAACGCCTTTGTGCCAATGTCACTGCGGTCAAAGCGCCTTGCTCAGCTGTACAGTATCAGTCTGGAATTAGAGTTAAATGAATCTGTTTAGCCTCTGCTGAGGACTGGAGTTTCAGCGAAAGCCAATTACCCATTTACACTCATCTGGATGGTTATCAGATCCATGTCTGTGTGAAATTAAACCCACGTTCAACCAGGGAAAGCCTGGACTGTGCGCAGAATGCTCAATGATCCCTAATTTGAAGAATCACTTTTCCTCTGGAGAAAAATGGTGCTGATTACATATGGCCTGGTAGCTGCTGATAGTGAAAGCCAATGCATCACATTGCTCTTTTATGCTGACAGTGAGGTTGGTACAGATCAGGGCAACACAAATGCAGTGGCCAGTATTGCCTCACAAAGTGTTGACTTAAGCTGTCATGGTTTGAAATCCCATCATCTGCTGAGTGCCATAGAAGTGAATTATTAGACTGACCTCTTAGAGTGGAGTTCAATGCTTATTTTTCTAAAACTATAACTAACAAAATCATATAAATGGTCAACACCAGTTTCAAACAGTGAGGCATATGCACATTGGAGACATTATGTGGTTGATGTTGATATTTGGGTCAATGGATTCTCTGAAAGTAAAGAAATATAAATGTAAACATGTCAAAGCACTGCAGTATGACAGTAGAAGAGAACATGCATGTTCTGTTAACCTACCCTGGTTCAGAAAGAAGAAAGAGACAGAAATAAGGAGCTCAGTAGATCAGCACACTGATGCGAGATCATTAGCGAACAAGCGTCAGGCAGAAGACAAGTCACTTTCTACTTACTCTTCCAGAGAGAGAGCTCTCTACTTCCATTCACACAACCTGCACAGAGGCTAAATTAGGCTCTGGGTGGCTGTCTTGAGGCTTTTGGGGAGCCCAGTCAGGCGGGTAGAGTGCAGAATGACTTCCTTGTGCGCTCTACCTCCACCAGCATGGATAAGATACTTCCGGCTGCCTTTTTAAATAGCCTGTTAATTAGCAGCCGGATGGCTCGATGAAGTCATTAAAAGGTTTGCTGCTGGAAGTAATTAATCAACACCACAGGGCTTGTTTAATAAAAGAAAATCAATACAGCTTTTGCTCTTCTTTGCTGTTTCTTACTAATTTTCCACACTGAAATATCTCAACAACACCTGCATGGATTTCTGCACATTCCTTCACGGAGGATGAATCCTATTGATGAGAAGAACATTTTTATGTAGTGTTACCAAAAGGTTTTGATTCAAAGAACCACAGTTCAATGTTTAAACATTAGTCTCTTTGGGGTTCAGCTCTGGGGGTTTATGCTGACAAATTTCCTGTTGAAACGGTTAATTATTTGACAGCATTGCTGATTTTACTTCGTTTTCTTTTACCCAAATTACACAACTAACTAGGACAGTTGGAAAACAGATTGTGCTTAAGTTGCAAATGCAAAAATACAAATCGCTGTTCCCTCATTTCACAACAGTTAGGAAACCTGTCTTCTCGTCTTCATGCTAATGTTAGATTTTAAATGAAGGGGAATCTATATGCTTTTATATGTGTTGCTGGTTCTTCTCTTGCCAATTTTCCTCAACCAAACTTTTGTTTCCACAAAGTAAGTTTATTTATCATCCTCTTCCACTTAAATGAGCCTGTTCCTGTGCAGCAGGTCAGTTTGACTTTTTAAAAGAGTAAACAAACATGAGTAAACAAAATTGCTTTTTTGGGCAGATGATTGTGACACTTGACTAATACCTTGCATTAGCATCAGTTATTAGGGGCTAATCTGAAAGTGGCTCCAGATGTGAAGACACCACAAGGCTTTCAGTGCATGTTAATGTGTTAATGGTTTTTTGTTTCAAACAACTAAGTTGGAAAGTTGACTGAGAACTCGTGCTTCTGTCAAATGCATTTATACACCAGCACCTGGGGCCTTCGTATCTGTTTTAGGTGGCGAAAATGTGCATTCATGTATTCAGTTTCTATGGGAAGTTTCTGTGGATATCTGTACAGTTTCTACTTCTCTCACATTTTCTCTCAATGTAAACATCCTGTTGTTTTCATTTATCATTTAGCTCTGGCTCTGGAGTTTGTCAGTGTAAAGCAAATTATGCAGAGGGTGAAACTGAGCAAGGAAAACACACAGAAGGATCAGATGTCAGTTATGTTTATGTTGTGTAGATGTCAGGTTCAGAGCACGAGGCCATGAACTCCACTCTTTCTTGTTTAATCAAGCAGCTGAGTATTAGACTCTCGTGTGTAGTTTTCTCCCGTCCTGTCTGGGATGTCAAGACAAATGCACAGGAGAAAAGAATTTAAACTTTCTCTCTGCTGTCAACAGAAAGATAAGAACAGCTGTTGTACACTATAAAACAGGTAGTGAGTTATTCTGCTGAGCCGAGGGAGTCGGAAAACACATTGTGTTTGAGCTGCGAATGCAACTGGGATGAAAGCAAAAATACATGGAGCAACAAATCTGAGCAAATCCCCTGTTCCCTCATTTCACAACAGTTGTGAAATGTGTGGAACAGTTGCTGCAGTATTGTAAGGTCAAAAGTTCACAGTAAAAAATGCTTCTGATGGTTTCATTTCATTAAAATACTTCAGTTTAGTTTCAATTCTGTGTGTTTGCATTTTTCCACATGACACTTGTCCCAGATACTTTATCTTTCTGGTGAAACATAATGTTTAACACTGTTATCTTTGTTTGTGGATGTTAGTTATGTAATCTGGTTAAAGGAAAAAGCTTTAATTACTGATGAAATATGAGTGAGATGTGGTGAAACTGTGCTGATAACATATTTTTAGTGTTCATTCATTTCTTTGAATAGAAATAGGACAGCTTTTATAACACAGCTTTCTGTTATTTTCTTAGTTAATTCACCAACAGTTTGAGCTATAAAAGGTCAGATAGTCCAGAAATGTGGCTCACAATCGCAAATTCCCAGATTAATTACCAGAATTGTCAGAAGTGATCAATTATTTCTAAACAAGCTTGCAGAAAACCTGGCTGACTCGCTGATGCAGCTTGTGAAACGCTGCCCTGTTGTGTCTAATTTTCAGAATCTCGCTGATCTTCTTTGAAAAACCTCGCTCTGACGTATTGAGATTGGCACAGAGTTAAATGATCTGTTCTGGATTTTATTCTCAGGACTTTTTTTACTTAGCTGTCCAAACATACTATAGTTGGAGGAGAGGGGTGGAAGATTTACAGGAACAGCTTGGCAGTGGTTAGGACACAGATTAAAGAATTTCAAGGAAAGGGAGAAGAAAGAAGAAATTAAAGATGTTGATCCTGGTATTTGAGAAAAGGTTTAGTGCATTTAAAAAAAAAGTAACAAATTTACTGTCAAGCTGCCCTGCAGCGAGACACTCAATCCAGAAACAGTGAATTCAAACTTCCTTTGATGAGGTTTAAAATAAAAAGTAAAAGAATGAAATGAGCAGGGACAAAAGTAGAAGCTAAGAACAAAGAGAGAACGTGCAGCACTTTTGTTGGATGATCTCCTGTGTGGAGAGGATCTTGTTGGCCCACTCATTGACTGCAGGTGTAATAACATGAACTGATCCAGTGTTGGGGTTAAAGGTTCGGCAGCTTAGAGCTTCTCCTCTGGAAAACAGCAGTTCAGCTTTGGTCTGCTGTAATGTAAGCCAGCCATTAAGAGATAAGCCGAGATGCAGGCTCCATTCCAATGTTATATTATTACTTTTGTGGCTTTTTGGTCGTATTAAATCATGTTCAGTGCCCTGAGTTGGACTTGAAGCCCCAGAATTTTGCAAGCGTGGTCTGTCAAGACATATTTTGTAGTTGAATATCAGTGAAGTGTGTGTTGAAACCGGTGGTTATTGTGGTTCAAGCTGCAGATACAAGAAGATTATCAATAATATTCATTTGGGTTATTGAACTCTGGATGAATTCTCTCCTCCGCTGCAGCTCAGAGGTCACATTTAAAGACTTTTGTTTGTTTGCATGTTTTCAGTTGTATAAATACTTTCCTTATCCCAGTTAGTATATTATCCACTGTTACATGCAAGATCACAAAATGTCTCTGCACAGGACAAAATCAGCATAAAGAAAAAACATAATCATGAAAATTGAGATACATTCATATTTTTAGATTATCTACTTAACTGGTGTAAAATGAACTGAGGGGAATTTAAAACAGATGGTGTCCTCCAGGTCACCGTGACCACTCATTTCTCATCCTCCCATGTCAAAGAGAGACACGTTGTGAGTCAATATACACCCTTTTTAAAGTTTATGGCAAATAAGCTCTATGATCAACAAGGCTTGTGTTCATACTCTGTGATAAACAAACTTAAAAGAATTATCTGCTCATTAAGTAAGTAAGCATAAAATACACACTGAGTCACGGAGCTTGTGCAGCTCGGAGTGTGATCCTGTTGCTACAGGATGATTACACATAATAGAAGCTAAAAATAAACAATAACTCATCTTGTGTTCCTTTGGGAGTCAAGGGTTTGAAGTGCTGCAAACAACAAACTAGTGTAATTATGTCTGGCAAACAGCAGCCTCCTGAGTTACTCAATCAGAATAATTCAATTCATTACTTTTCTAAACAGACTGTTCAGTTCTAAGTGAATTCAATACAGTTTACTCAACTGACAGCTGAAACAAAATTTAGACAAAGCTGCTTCAGTGTCCCTCAGTTAAATGTAAAATCACAAAAAAAAAAAAAAACGAGAGAGGCAGAAAACCTGATTACTGGATCTAAAAGCAGGTTGTCATCGCTTGTTAGGCCCATTTTGTTTATTTGAGTTTGCTGTGCCACAGATTGTAGGCAAGAGCTGGAACACAATTTCAGATTTGTCTACTCTGGAGACCAAATTTAAAAGCTCACTTATGTGTGAGTGAAAAATGACCAGTTTAAGAGAGACAAAATAAAGGGTGCATTTTCGGATCGAAGGAAGGAATATAGTCAATCCAGAAGACAAGACATAAAATAAAGCTGTCACTGCTCCTTTAAATGAGCTGCAACTGCACAAGAAAGCAGCAGCCAGATTTATACCTGATACAGATCTGGACAAACTCTCCTTGCTGTGAAATTCAGCATATATTTCTTCTGTTGGAGGAGCATTTAGAGGCACCCAAACTGCGGTGCGTAAAACTAAAATGGAAAACCACAGGTAGTCTGAATAAGATCTTCAGAGATGAGGGGGGAAGAGCAAGGTTCAGGTTGAAATCGAGTTTTTCCAGTTGCTTTCATGCCCTGAGTAAAAGCCACATCTGCTTTTAGAGAATAAGATAAAACAGAACCCCCAAACACAATCCCTCAATCCGCAGCTAAAGATGCATTGAGTGTTCGGTTCGACACAGTGTGGAGACCACTTCATGCAGGCAGAGCTGAGAGATGAGAGCAATGGTATGTCAAGATTTATTTTCAAAAGCAGGAGAGGAGAGGCGGGAGAAGAAGTGGGTTAAGATAAACAAAAGCTGGTAAAAGAGGTTTAAAGAGTTTCACGAGATGGACGGAGAGATAAGGGGTAAGAGGAGAACAGAAGAAAGAGGAAGAGAGGGTTCAGGCTGGAAGATAAGAATGAGACGGATAGAGGGAGAGACAGACTGTGAGAGATGAATAAGAGGTGTGAGGATTATCCATAATTACGAGAGGTTTTGGAAAAGACATTAGAACACTTTAAATTCAAGATTAATTCAAGTTAATGAAACGATTTCTCAACTTTGACACCAAACTATTTCTCCATAACCCATGAATAACATTTGTTTATTTAGCCGTACTAATCAGTCATTTAAATAGTCCGTCGGATCTCTGACGTGGAACAAAAACTCTTCTCTCAGTGGAAAGAATTTCAAGACTTTGCCATCAGACTATTTTTTTCAGCTGCTCTGTTTGAAGAATGGTGTTATGGTTGAATGAAGTCAAAAAGATATTTCAGCAACAAGAGCTTCAAAGAATAGAGGATATTTCTCTTTGGTCTGGAAATCTGTGAAAATCAAACAAATCTGGCAGCTGCATCAATCAGCAAATAAAAACCATGACATGAACTAACTGCTCTCAACACTACAGTATAGATTCGACAGCTGCTTGAGATATATTAGACGTTATCATTTCACCAGTTTTGTCTCAGTGAATTCAATTCAGTAATATATTTTTTTAAACGTGTTTGACATTCCCTTTTTATTCCCATTCCCTCATCACTTCTTCCTGCTCCCTAAAGGAGGAAGAGAATTAGAGCAGAATTTCCTCCCGGACCACGGCAGAGTGGAAAAGCTGTAAGCTATATGTTCATTAAAACCAGAAAGTGGATCATCCATCATATCTCCCTGCACCTTTAGGACACTCTTACAGCACTGTGTGCTGGTGAACTGCCCGCTGTGCCCTCCTGTGTGCAGAAAGTGCTTCACGCTGTGCAGGGCCAGCTACAATTTGGCTGACTGTGCTGGACAAACACTGTGTCTCAGGGATTTGTGTTTAAGTAGAATTATTTTTTTAGTACTGCTATTAGACTTAAGTCTTTCTGTGACCCCCATTCAGTGGAGAACATCTGTACACTTACAGGGCAAAGCCAAAACTACCTGCTTTAGGTGTTCGAGTTGCTTAAAACCTAAAATGCCAAATTATTTAATGACTGCACTGGAGTGGTTGCAAAAATCTCAAACATGATCTTTTTCCTGATACAGTACCTGTTGGACGGTGGAGTTTAAACATCAACAAACGGGTATTTCCTACATTTTGCAGATTTAGCTTAAAAGCAGAGATTTTGATCAGAGTGACTCACTCTTTCCCCGTCACATTCTTCACAGAGCAAACCTCCACTCCAACTGTGACAGACTGTTTCCTCCACTTTGCCCGTTCCAGGTTGGAAAAAGAAAGTTTCCAGTCTTTGGTGGCAGAAATTAGAAATGAGTTTCAGGATTAAATGTCTCAAATTTAAGGTGAAGATTTGCTTTAAATTGTAATAAATATAGTTCATGACACATGAAATATGTCGTTCATATGTTGTTTGGTAAATTCGTCTCACAGCAGGTGAGAAAGAGAACGAGAGAAGGTGTCTGTGGTCGAACATAAGCTATGGATGCTGCTGCTTCAGTCCCACAGAAATAACATTTATTTAAATGACAGATGAAGCAAGTGAAGCCTTCTGGGACACTAGAGTACAGAATGTGCTCTGTAGTAATGTGTGTATGTTACAGAGGGAGAAAGAGGAAATCACTGCTCCCATCAGTTTCAGAGAACTTACGATTCAGTTTATCATCTCGGCTTCCTGGCAGCATGCTGACGATCTTATCCATGAGTCAGGATGTGGTCAGCTTTCCTCTGTTTAGACTCGATCATCACCTTCAGCAGACAGATTTTTAAATTGTTAACCACTGCACTGCAACCTGGAGATGAACTAAATAATTTTAAGTAGTTTAACTGGGGTCTAATCCAAACCTTCACTCAACTGCAACAACTGTACGTTTTATAGATTTTGGACTTCACCTTGCACCTGGTAAAATAAAGAGATTGATTCAAATCTAACTTGATGAGTAAATCAAGTCAACACATATATTCAGGAAAAGAGAGACTGCTTTCTTTGAGTATAGTAAGGCTGAGCATTAATTTCTTAGCTCTTAGTCAAAAGTGCCAAGTTAAACGTGCTGGAAAAGAAAGTGGAAAACTTCTCAGTGGTCACAGTGACTCAGTGGTTCAGTCTCATTCAGAGCTGGATCAGAAAACAGTCATTCCTGTGTTTGTTTATTGCATAAAGCACAAGGTGGATGGAACTTCTTTGCATTTAGATGCTTTTAGACTGTGACCTGCCACAAACAACTCCGTTTTACACGTGGTCGGTGCCTTAAAAATCTCAAAGGGAGCTTGTGAGCTTAACTTTCTTTGTTTAGTGGAGTTGAAACAGAATGGGATGGCAGGACATGACACAGCTGAGATGTTGAAGTCATTCCAACTACACCTTTCTGCCAACAGGATGCAACTGTGGAGTCGAAAAGGAAAAGGAAACCATTTTCAAAAAGTCAATACATAAAAATACGACAACGCCACTTGTGCTACGTTGATAGCTGCAAGGATTCAGGCCTTAGGGTTTCAGGCTTAGAGGTGATACAGCACCTCCCTTTTGGGATGCTTTTTGTGCTCTCACACCTGCACCAGATGATGACTGCCTCCACCTTGGGAATACGGTCACCATGACAACTGTGTCCCATCTTTCCCTCATCACCAAGTGAAGAGGCAGAAGGGAAACATACCTCGAGGGGAAAGGGCAACAAATTTGTCGCTGGAAAAAGCTAATTGACTTCTAATCTCCCCATGTCTGTTTGAGTATTACATTTAGGTAAAACCCACTATACTTATATATATATCTGACACCAGTGTTACATGTATTTGCTTAAAACAATTTAGAAACATAGTTTTCACTTTAAACCTCAGGTAATAGCTACAAAAATACACAAAAACTAGACTAGAACTGTGTCATTTTCTACCAAGAAACTCTAGATTACCTTAAAAACTAATCATATTATGGTATTAAAATAGCGAATAGGCCAACTTTTACTCATATTCCTGCCTTTAAGGTGCATTAAACAGGCATCAAGCTCTGCAGAATGAGCTGCATAAATGTAGCATCAGTGTAAAAAGGTTTATACACTGGTGCCCTCTGCTGGTGACGAGCGTGAGACATGGTGAGTCAGCTGCAATGATGTCAGAGAGCTCAGCTCACACGTGAATATACCAAACATCCACCAGTTTTAAAATCAAATTCACTTTCTGAATTACACCAGCAACATGTTTTAGTTCTACAATAAAAGAAACATAAATACCAGTATATACAAAACAGCAAAATACAACTTTATTGAAATAATCAAGTCATTAATGGTAATAAAAAAGTGATCAACATGAGTATTCTTAAACATACAGTAGGCCTACATACATACATACACACACAGATTTGGTACTCTGACTATAGTGCAGGTGTTGTGTAACACAATCATAACAGGTTCTTTAAATAGAGGAAGAATGCACAGATGTAGTCAAACAATATGTTTAAAACCAATTTTTCTGATGCTGGATTCAAATCCTGATTAATTAAACGGAGAAGACACACTATAAAACAGTCAAGGTCGTCATACATTCAGCTGTTTGTTGGGTAGTTTGATGGGTTGAAGGTTTATGCACATAATCAAAGTTCCTCCTTATCAGTTTTGCTTATCATTGATCCGTATTGACTAATCGTGCAATCATTCTTCATCTAGTTACTACAGTGCCTTAAAAACAACAACGACAGCAACTATATAAGGTCAGAGAATGAAACACGGTGGACACAGAGACCAGGGAAACACTGTCAGAGAACAAGACAATGGAGTCTTATAAAAACGAGCAACAGGTCCATAAAGAGAAAAAAAAAGTGAAGTAAAATCAGATCAAGCACAGCGACGGGGGGAAATTAAAGTGTACAAGGCACGAAGAAAAAAAACAAGAGTGTGAAACATAAAGGCAAAGTTTCTTATCAGCCGACCACACAGAAGTAAGAATTATAATTATAAATATGAGTGATGGTGACTTTTAATAACATGTAAACATTTCAAGTAGCCACAAACTGTGCTAGATAGAACATGACTTATCATTGGTACGTGAGCATTAATTCGATTTTGGACACATGACCCAAAAAAACAGAGGAGATTATGTTACATACTGCAACTTAAATATTTTCGAGGAATGAAATTAGCTCCACTTGGTCCTTGACTCCTATGTGTGTTTGTTTTGTGCCACATGAAGACAGTTGGATTTTAACACATAGATAATAAAATTAGTGTCTGGTATGTTAATAACGTAAAAAAACCTTTTTGAAAAGTCTTACAGAATGTGAGTGTGGCTGTCTCATGAGCTTTTGTTTTTAACGTGTGGTATAGAGTCAAGGATCAGGTCTTGTGCTACAGGTTTGGTTCATGGCGTAGCTGACCTGGATGACCTGGATCTTCACAGACCATCATCAAGTAGCCACTGCCTTTATGTATACATCACCCTCCTAACCAGCAGGGGGAGCTCTAACAGAGGCTTGGGAACATTGCCATTCTTCTCTGGCATCATTAGAATAACAACCAGGTTTAGGGTCCAAACCACGTGTGAATAAAACAGCGTTTACGCCATTTATTTAACGTTTTGACTTCACGACCGGGTCCAGTGAGAATACTGAAGAAAATCCACTTCAATAATTGATTATTTTCATCAATCAAATGAATCAAAGTGGACTGATCCTAAACCTAAACCTGGGTAAATCATACATTCACATAATTATCTTCTTTGACCTTTTCTAGCAGATTTATGTGAAACAAAAAGCATCTCCTTCTCTGTAGATGTTTAACTCTCTGCGATATGTAACATCGCAAAGGTGCACGTGTCAAACGTCTCACATGTAGATGAAAAAGAAGATTTTGTAACATAAATGCAGCATTTCTCTCAGGAAACAAGTAAAAGACAGTATTGGTGCTAAAGCAACATAGCAGTGAGCTGAGCAGTAACCTTCAAACGAAAGGAAGATTTTAATTTCAGGGTGAGTTATTCAGCATATTTAAGCATTCACCAATTAACATGACCTGGAAAGAGAAGTTAAACATTAACGGAGCACCTTATGAGCTCTAACTTATTACAACTTCAGCTTTTTTAAAGAATGTCACTGTCTGTTTAATCCTATAACATTCAGTAAAGGTAAATTTTAATCCTTCCTTGAAATGAAGCCTTCCCAGTGATCAGTTACTGCACAGCCAGTTTGTCAAGTAACGAAAACTTGGATTACACGCGATGTCCCACTACTGCTTTGACTCTTATTTACTGACATGAAGCAACACTTTACAACATTTCACCCGTCTTCAGCACAACACCTGCAGACACTCGTGAGGCGCGTTATAGTAGCAGCTGGAATTAACAAGCATGTCACAAAATGCACTTACGGTTTGCATGTGCGTTTTTTTAAATTTTTTTGCCTATAGTGAGAACCTTAAGCAAAACGGCACAGCATTTGGATTTCTTCATCCTTGTCAAACCAAGCCCAGACCTGCTGAGCTGTACAGAGCAGGGATTCTACTCCCACTGAAAGCAAAACACATATTCACTTCACCAAACAGCCCACGATCTGAACGTTTCTTTTTAACTTAGCAAATTCTACTAAGTGAAAATGCTGCGTGAGAAAGAGGAACAATCACTGATAAACTAAAATGTGACACCTCATGCCTTAAACTGAATAATTAACTTAAAGCAAGAAGGTTTCAATAATTAATAAAGGGTTTTATAAATTAACAAACAGAACAAAACCAAGCTTCAAAGTTTTTATGAGGACAGACCGGTTGAGTTGAACTTAGAGTGAGTTACAAGTGAATACTTTAGGGAGTGTGGATGGGAATAGCAGCAAAAACTATGTCTCCAGCAACAATTACTGGGAAGTGTTTTCCACGTAGCTCTGTGAAAGCTACCTCTAGTTTTACTAAGCACTCATCCTTTTGAATAATTTGAAATATTCAGACACTCAGGAGCGCTGTCCCTTCCTCTTACTAAAAAACAAGAAGAGGAGGATACATCCCTGGACTAAATCCTATAATACAGCATCAAGACACTCCATCACAAACCTGACACACAGTGTTAAAGCATTAAAAAGGCCATATAAATAGTTGTGATATAAATATGTGCAGGCAAAGAAATGTGGCCACTTTGGGTGAAGCTTGTTCAACAGTGAAGCAGGGTTAGATGACTGATGATGGAAGTCTGACATGAAATCAAAATACTCTTGTGGCCATAAAAAAAAAAAAAAAAAAAAGAAAGAGCACACACTTGCTCATTTTTCAAGCTACAACACGATTTGCTGAGAGTCCAAGTGACCATTCGAACAATATCTTAACTTAAAGCTGCCAATTTAGGTTTAAGTTATAATTCTGTTTCAAGATAAAATATTTCCTGTTAATGGCAGTTCAAGCTAGGGTTGCTGAGCCAGGCCCAAATCTTTATCATCTCCTGTGGGGTCCTTGGGTGAACGAGCATTAAACTCTTGTAGGCGCAGGGGTTCGACCTGTACTTCACCTCTATGTCAAATGTCCTGAAGCCTTTGTTCTTCTCAGGGGCCAGCCCTAGCTTCCTAAGACACATACCTGTGTAGACATCGTCTATCGGGTAGAGCGCTACATGTTGTGACACCTGCTGAAGACGAGCAGCGAGGTCACCAGAGTAAAGGTATCCGCCACCCCCTGCGTATGGAGGGTACTTCCCAATGTACATGCTCTCTGGGATGAAGTATTTCACCTTCTTGTCTCTGTGTGGTCCCGCGTCGACAATCACGTCGCCCACAAACAAATCCTTAGCTTTGGGCTCCGAGAGGCCCTTGAGGAAGTCCAGGATGCGGTAGGTGTTGACAAAGACATCGTCATCTCCTTTGAAAATAAAGCGAGCACCAGGGCAGCGAGTCTGGATCCATTCCAGGAACAGCACCTCTTTGACGGTCAAGTTGAAGAATGAATCCCGGTAGTCCCACTGGATGATGTCTCTATGGCGCATGCTCTCGTCGTACAGGCTTTTGGACAGATCGGGATGGTGGTCCCAGGCTGTGGCGTTGCCAAGAAGGAAGACGGTAACCACCGTCTGATTGGCTATAACACCTGCGTGGCCCCAGGACTGACGGATGGCCTGGCGGCGATCAAAGTGCGACACCTGGGATTTGACAGCAAGGAGCAGGAACGGTGGCTTCTTACATATATCAGGCTGATCCAACTTGATTGGATAAGAACGACAGTGCATGTAAAGTAGGAAGTCCTTAAAGCGGTCCGGTAGGGAGTTGTAGTCTTTCACCTGAGTTGTAACCCTGACGTTAGGCTTGCAGGGGTCAGAGGACAAATTGGCGTTAATAAGCCAATCGGGTATGTCTGTTTCGCTATAGTTCGCCATGAGGATGGGATTGTTCTGAAAGTCCAGAATCTGCTGCTGGTGGTTCCAGTAAGCTGACGAGGGAGCCAGTTTGGTCCAGAAAGGTTTGGAGGGAATGTGGACCTTGTCCTGTTCGTTTTTATATTGACTGTTTTGCCGGAAAATGAGGAAGATGAAGAGGTTGATCATCATCACCGTCACCATGAGCTTTAGCTTACTCCGCAGCAGCGCCATGACAGCGTCCTGCACCCGTCACCACCTGAGAAAAAATAAAAAATTAAATTGATATATAATAAAAACAAACTTCATGGCTTTTCTTTTCAAAATATTCAAAACGTCCCACTTTTACACAATATCAGAGGGTAACAACAGATTTACAAAGCAGGTGCAGAACTGAACAAGCAAATACGTGATATGCAAATGAATTCTGCAACTGCAATTAGTCAAATGTAGCATATATTCATATATGGTATGAATCTGTCCGCTGTCCTTATGATTCAAAAGCCTTTTTTAGATTCTGCAAACAGTGAAGTAACCTGTCCAAGCATAAATAACTATGTTTGCAGAATGATGATGACAGTGTAGCTTTTGTGGTGAAGCCATGTATGCATCTTATTCTGATGCCTTTTTTAATCTTTAAACAACTTTTAACTAAACAGGTCAATAAATGTGAAACAATAACTTAATACTGAAGAGGAATTTCAACAAACCCAGTCAGTCACAGCAAATAAATTAATCATATAAACATTTTTCATGCAACCGAGTCATCTGAAAGCTTGGTCAGTTCTGACAGGATGTCCTCTGGTCTCTAACAACAATGAAAAGGAGACCAAGTTACCAGAGGACGACATTTAAAGCATCACAATCGTTATCACCCCATTTGGACTCCTCCTGGTTTGAACATGATTGCAACGTGTGCAGGAGCTTTACTGGTTAAGAGTCTGCTTCAAAATCATAACATCCAGGCTACAAAGTAGGGTGCAGCTGAATAATTGGCACGCTATGATTGGTAGCACTCAGCACTGGTGATGTGTTCTATGGAGTAAAAAGCTTTTATGGGAGATAGAATAAAAGGGTAAGCTCGCTTACAGGGACGTGGCTCCAGCCATTTGGCAGTATGAGCTCAGTTGTTTTCGACTGTTTGTCGTCTGCTAATTGAATCAATGCACATTTCTAAGGAACCCGACTTGTCTGGCCTGACTGGCTGAGACAAGATGGCTCCAAGGTGGACATGTGGTTGACAGTGGTCAGTATGAGGGTTACACTGCCTAGTTTAAATTCACGTCAAACACATTTCATGACGTTTCACCTTAATTGTCCAGTTTAAATGTAATATGTTGTATTACTTTAATAAATTAATAGTAATTTACAACCTATTATATTTTACATGTGAACTGATCATTGCAGAGATCTCCTGCTCTGAGCTGGAAGGTCAAGCTCAGAATGGAAAGTAGCTTGGTGGGTATTGGATAACTGTCAGGGCAGCGATGCACACCAATATTACTCGGGTGGATTCCTGAATCCTGGGAATTCCTATTAACGTCTCTGTTTGCCTTGAGGATGTTGATCTGTTCTCCATCATCAGTTAGTGATCACACATGACATTTAACAAGACCTGGCCTCTAACTCTAAATACACTCCACATGGGTGGTGCTTGTCAACAGGGCTTAGATCTGGTTTTCTGTGAAACAGCCTCGTACCACATGTCAAATCACGCATCCTTCCTTAAATATAGCTGCCCTGCTATTCTACTAAATTGTATGGCAATTGTGTTTACCCTGTGTGAAACATAAAGGCAGTAAATTACTGTAATCTCTGCAAACTTTGCAGAACTAGTCAACCAACAGATCATTCAGATTGGCCTGCAGGAAACCAGGGTGTGTCAGTAAAAAGATTGTGATGCTGCATGAATGCATAAACTCAGACTAGCTTCAGTTCAAAGTACATACAATAAAATAATTGTACCGTGTTAGCAGGGTGTGGTAAATCTGGGGCCGTGTATTGAACATTAACTGTCAAGTTATCGTGTCACAAAAGGGTAGTTAACCTGGAATCACAGTCATTGTATTAGTTATTTGCGCTGAAGCCTCAACATACTGCCATGTCTTTTGTTAGCTGGTGATGACATATTGTCTGCTCAGATGAAGCAGTATGATGGCAGATGAACAATTTCAAGGTAGACAAATATTTGAGGATGCATTGTCGCTTTGGAATAGACTTACTTTGGCCAGAATCAATTGATTAAAAAAAGAAATGAGGGCAACGTGAGAAGCGGGTTGGAACAGACAAAACATGTGTCTGTGTGAGTCCGCCTCAGGTTTACTGCTCGGGTCCTCACTGATAACATTCTCTTTTCCATGTTTGTATTCTCTCATTCCCTTATTTCGTCTTCCTTTCTGCAGGTGTAAAGTTGAGACTACATGCATCCCATATAACCAGCACAGCGCTGAAACCAGATCGTAATAACAACACATAATAAAAGTCATTAAACGTACATTTTCCGTGCAGAATTTTAGCCAACACACTAGAGGAGGAGCTCTAAAAGCCTAAAGACTCTGCTTCATGTTCAGATTTTATTCTTTTAGGGTGAGTTAAAGTTGAACTCCTTTACCATTTAAGTGAAATCTGTCACGCTATGAGGCTGATGGAAGTTTTAGTTTTGAAGTTAATGACAGTAGTGAATGAAAATGTATAATTGAAGTGATCACAGTTCATCCTCTTTGATCAACTCACTGATTAATTGATGCATTGATGTTAATTAATGTCACTGTGACAGACTGACTTTGATTATTATCATGATGCAAACAGGAGGCAGAGATAAGAAGATACACAGACGTAAAGGACGACAAATGGAACACCACAGGACTAGAGACAGTTTGGATGATACAAAAACAAACGTTAAGAAGAATTTCTACTCTTTTATACTTGTTGTGAACATCAAGAGGACAAAATGAACATTTTAAAATGTGGGGAAAGTTGTGTTTCTCTCCTGTGCTTGTGTCCTTCCTGTCTGTGTATTGTGTTGCTCTCTCGGCCTCCTAGCAACAACTCTGCACCGCTGCTCACCTGTTTGCTCTCTCTATCCTGTTTAACCCCCACCCAACCTCCACTTCCTTGGTCTGTCCGGCTCCTCGTCCCTCCTCCTGCTGCTGCTTTCTCGTGAATTTTACTCATAATTATATTTAAACCGACAGAAAGGGAAATACCAGCAACATAGGAGGGTGACACATGAGCCTGATGGTTATCAGTGCTGTATTACTAACAGAGAGGCAGAGACGTCACCTTTTCCCTTAAGACTCCTTTTTTCCTTTCTTGTTCATGGATAATTACACTTTCCTGTCTTCTGCATTTCCTTACAATCACGGAGGCTTCTGGGAAATAAGTGGGTGGGTGAAGGGGGGCGTTCTTAAGAAGAAAACTAAACAACATGTTGACAAGACCACAGCTTTTAGACATCTAATTAACCGTTAGTAGCTCACGGGTAGACGCACAGCTACCCGCTTTAGTTTGATGGACCATCTGCTGCTGCTGCTGCAGAAGCTTTTGTTTCAGCTGTGATATGATATCAAGGCTCTTTTAGCTCCTGCTCTCATCAATGCATCACATATAGGTATTGTGTAGGATGTAATCATCCGATAAAGCCTCAAGGGTGACCTCTATTCAAGTCCTACTGATGTTTAATGGCACAGAACAAATCAGACATACGACTGAGGATCTCTCATTACAATAAGTGTTTTCTTGTTAAACCTGATGCATATAGATACATGATATTGTGCATTTTCTATATATTGGAACATGTAAAGGTCCTAAAAGCTTTGTATAGTACTCTATATTAGCAATAAAACCACGTTTCACAGTGGTGCAGGGGTCCTGTAAAAGACAAATAAAGGACGAAGCAGTCAGTGATGGTCTCTCATCCTCTGCTCCTGCTCTGGAGACAGTTGGCAGATTTTTTTTAACTGTCAGGTAAAATAAACATTACTGGTTTCTGTAATCGCGATGGGTTAGAGAAACCAGATTTCCCCAGGTGTATTTCTCCCAGAGAAACGCCAAATCACTGCCATGTTTATGTGTGGCCAGGTTTCTACAGTATTCATGTACGAGACAAAAGGCTGCAGACGTGGAAACAGCGCAGTTTTATGGTAGAGAACAATCCTACCTCATCTTTAAATCAAATCTGACTAAAACTAAAACTAACACGAAGTAATCACTGAAGTCACTTTCCACATTCTACAGAAGATAACAGCCTTAAATTCTTCTTTCACCGGTTCGCCGGTCGCTGACAACTGAAACTCTCCTGCCTGCTGACCTTTTACATATCACCAAACGTTCAACTTTAAGTAGTTTAAAAACTCATTACTGTGCGACTAAGTTTAGAGACGTCTTCTTCTCTCCCACAGGCTGAAGTGCCTGAACACGCTGGAGCTTCAGGGCTCAGCTTTTTGTTTCGTGAACTAGAGATTCATTCAGGTGAGACTGGAGACTGGACCTGTTTCTTGTTTTAAACAGTTTACGCTGCAAGAGACTGTTGTTGTTTTATTGATTTATTGGTGTCCTGATTTTAACTAATTTGAACAAATCCACGTTTGTGGCCAATAGTTTCTCTCACTTCAAATCCAAACAACTCTCAACATGCTTGGTTAAAATCCAAACCCTAGTCTGAATCATAAGCTGCAGGATTCAACTACTGAACAATCAAAGGTGGATTAGTTAACATATTGATTTATGGATGATACAGGTGGGGGTCTGGAAACAACATCGGACAACATGGGCTTTGTTGGTGTTTGCAGTTTCACTGATGAACACAGACAGCAGCTCTGTTGCACACTGATTAGATCTGACAGTAAGAATGACAGACTGTTGACCAATGTTTCCGCCAGATAAAAGAATCATTGAGGTGAGGTGTCTCACCTGTCGGGGGGATGGGCGAGAGATGGTCGAAAACAACAGCCAAATTGTGTGAGAGGGTTTAATCTAAATGAGTTTCAGTGTTCAGTTTGAACCAATTTACATGTTAATACCTCACTATCAGTCAAATCTGGACATTTTAACTGTTCCAAATGTAATCAACTACACACCCCCTGAATCACACGCTGCATTTCTAACAATATTTCTGAAGGTGTGTGAGCATGTTGTGCGGTCTTACCTGTGCAGGTGAGAGGGCCTCTTCAACTTGTGTTGTCCTGGTGTCTTTGCTCAGCTCTCTTACCCCATACTTATCTCCACCCTTTAGGGAACCGGAGCGAAAGGGGGAAAAGGGAGGAAACGAAGAGGGTGGGGACCAGAGGAGGGAACCTGAGAACAGAAATAAGAGCCAGTTTGTCAACGGCTTTAGAAAATGACTTGACAAATATCAACAGCACGGCAAGCTCAAGAATCCAGAGGACGGCAGAACAGACAGGAAGAAATTATTTTAATATTTAATGCACATGAGGTAAAGGAGAATCAGGAGGGCCTGTACTCTAAAACTACCACTGTTTAAACGTCACTTTCTGTGTTTACAGCTTGCAAAGTCACTTAGAAATGTGTTTGTTTACAAATCAAACATCAAATTGGTGTGAAATACATAGAAAATATAAATGGACACAGTGAGACAGAGGCACATTATCAGCAAACAGTAGCCCTCTGTTCCAGTGGCACTTTGTGTCTGCTAATGCAGGTTTATCAGTTTCACAGGCTAATTGATCATTAGATAAGCATTTTGAAAATGGTTATCTAATGAAACTCACCCTCGGACAGTAGAGCAAAAAAACACACAAGACACAACAAGAGCATTGGACGGACACTGTTGGATTTAAATTATTCAGATGCTAATTTAATCAACCTTCCTGGGTGTGAGAGACAAGAGGTGTCACTAGTGTAGCTGGCAGCTGTGGATAGGTTCAGTCTGAGGACAAGGTGCAAACAAGCCACTAACAGCTCAGTGGTACTTACTCTCAGTACAGGAGGATATGTGGCAGCTGATTAATGGGTTACTAAAGCAGACTGATCAGGATTTGTATATACTACCAGCTCAATATGTCCCTCCCCAGGCTTTGAGCTTCTACTCATGTAGACATGCTGCTGCATGAATGTCACGTATGTATGCAGGTACACACTTGGGCTGAGGTACTTCCATTTACAGTGCCATTCAGATCTATCCAAAACTCTGCTTGCTGAAGCTTCTGGGTTAAATCCGCACTTGCAAATTGAGTTTTTTGGAAAGCTAAATATTTTTCTGAGCTGCCCACTTGTAATGAAACCAAAACAAGACAGAGTTTAATGCTAAGTGGAAACAAAACTTAAGCCACATACTGAGTGTAAACACTCACAGGATACACAAGCTACTATATATTTTAAACCTGACCGCCAACCATGTATAAATATCCCTTCTGTATGTTTTCATGCTAAAGGTTAAAAGTGTATGATAAATAACAGCACCAGGTTTGTGCAGGTTCTGACATCAACACAGGACAAGCACCAAAATGACTGGACAGTTTTTCTTAGAACACCCACACAGCTCCTATATAAAAGAAACAACACAACTAACTTTAAAATTTACCAGGGACACCCAGAACTGGGTTGTTACTCATTAATCCACCGGTGGTGAGAGTTAGATATGAGAGGTCAGCAGATAACGAGGCCATATCAGCGCTCACTGTGCAGCGTTAATGAACAAACTGAAAGTTTCACTTGAACGTTACCCAGTCAGCTGAAACTGTTAAAGATGTACGAGCCGACGTGTTGATCGACAACAGAGAGTCTCTGAATGGTTTCTGAATGTGTCTGTGCTCTGGATTTTAGGCTCCATTCATCAGTTTCATTGACTGCACTGAAACGTTGACGAAGTGGGACGTCCACTTGTTCAGTCTTTCATCACGGCATCAGTATAAATGCAGTCATTTAACATGTGTGAAAAGTGAGTGATTCAGAGCTCTGAGGTTTCATCTTTCTCATATAAAGTCTGGTAGAATCAAAGTGTGACAAAATGTACGTGCAGCTTCTTCTTGTTCTTTATTTTTTCCAGCACACTGAATCAGCATGATCAGAAATGACGTCTTCTGTAAGGTAGCAGTGTAAATATTTCCCTATGTTCTGGTGGATCGACACGAGCTCTATGTTAATTCTCCAGACATAAACCTGCTATATCCCCCTTAGGCTCAATGGGACAGTACAGATATGTCCGAGCGAACTGATTCGGACACTTTTGTTCTCACATACAGCTCCTCCCCGTAATGTCTAGAGAGGTTCAGGGATTTCCTTCCTTCCTTTGATCCTTTGTGATCTGACACAGGTGTGGAATCACCATTTACTAATTTGAGTTCACTGTAGGTCATAAATCCTGAGGAGGGAACGTGCGCTGTTGAGCGTGGAGTGTAGCTTTGTTCACGTGTTTGCCCATATTATCTTTTTATTTTTAAATATCCACCTGCAATTGGGAGTTTTATGCCACACTCCACCCATGAAGGAGGACATTTCTTTCCAATATCATGCTCTGTTTACTTCACACAGAACGTCACGTCACGTCAAATCAACATATTTTTCAGTACCGTTGCACCAAAATGAGAAATACATGTCCAGCAACAGCAAAGACAATGACTAATCTCTCTCTATGTCTCCAGGACATTTGTAGCATCACAGATAAAGCATTCAGGCAAGTGGACGTCCAACAAAAGCCACTAAAGAACAGGTGTATCCTCTGTGCTAAACCTTTCCAAAAAACACGAGAAGCCAACACAGATGCTTTTTGCTGACTGTGGTATGTGTCTGCACATAAGTGATAGCAGATAAGGATGCAGCCTGGTGGAGTTTCCACCACCCAGGTCACACCAGGTCTCTTCACAAAGTTCAACTGCTAACTGACACGTGAGGATAGAGATAGAGGATATACTGACCAAAAGGAGCACAACGAGAAAGAGGAACAAAATACTCTTGTAACTTTTGTGGTGTAACTGAAATGTGCTGAACATAAAACGTCAGCTGTGCCTTGTACGGAGGTTTAACATCCAACCACTGCTCGGTTGGTTCGTCTGCCTGGCAGCAAGTGCTAATTAGGCTAATTATGAGAATACTGTCACACGAGGCAGCAGTAAAGGAGACTCTACAGGCATCTGGATAAAAATACCAATTCAGCCAGTACAACAGAAAGCTGCAATGGTTAAACACATTGTTTATTATTAATTGTATTAATGAACATTATCACTGTTTCCTGAGGGTTTAAAGACCAAACTATTAATCAAGAAAGTAAATGTAGTCATCCAGCTGTCCATCTACATCACCTTTTCCATTTCCATTTAGTCATTTGGCAGGGTAAGTGTAAGGAGGTAGACCACAGCTGGGATTCAAACCCCAGTCTCCTGCATAGAGGGCAGTGATCTTACCACTACACTATCCAGCAGTTTACTTAACAACTTTGATCAAGACTCCGTTTGCATAACCTTATGGCTTGAAATGGTTTTATCCTGCGTTGATGTGTGTGTGTGTGTGTGTGTGTGTGTGTGTGTGTGTGTGTGTACACGCTTGCATGATAAGCAAACAATCTTTCAGTAATGTTAAAAATCTGTCTGCTTGAAACAAGCTGACAAATATATACACAAGAATCTTTGCTTACATCTGCTCATTTACTACTTGTATGTAAAGCAAAGATCTAAGTAACAGTAACAAGTCATTTTTATTTATCTGTATAAATTGTGACTAGGCTAAATGTTATTCCTGTGTTGAAATGTATTTTGCACACTGAGTCTAACAGTGCACCTGAGTAGGCTATAAGTGCCAAACAGATATTTTTGACTGAGGTCAGAAGACCATAAGAGGACCACCATAAATAACTTTTGGTTTGCAAACAGGAGCTGGGGCTGTGTGAGCTGGAGCCTGTTCACCAAACATTAACAGTCAACATGAGTATTCCCAAGGGGCCTCTGGGTTCCACCTTCTCAGTTAGAGCCAGTCACAAACACATGGGCTTGACTCATCAGTGTTTGCACCGGGACTTTTTTCAAGCAGCTGTGCTGTTGTGTGCATCCATCCAAGTGTTTGATGTAGGACCCATATTTATGGGTGCTGTTGGTGGTGGAATGTTTTTTTAAAAAAAAAAACTACTTGTAAGCAGGGTAAGTCATGCATTTACACTCTAAAGTCCAAATGACGTACATGACCAAGATAAAAGGAGAATTGATCTCCGTGGAGGTCAGTTTAGCTATGACTCTGTGTGCAAGCAGCTGATTGTGAAAACTCGTCAACCTGCAAACTCTTTCCAAAGTGGCTGCAGCCGGTTGAAGCAAAAGGTTTTGACACTACAGTGGTGGAATAAGGAGAAACTTTAGCTCAGAGCAATGCTGCCACATGCACACTTAAAATAGAAAGGAATTTCTCATTATCAACAAATACTTGTCACTCCGACTCCACATGCAAAAGGTCACCTCTCTCGATGGTGTGCAAAGACACGGTGGACATATTCCAGGCTAATGTACGCCATACTGTCATAATTATAGCCTCCAAGTTTAGCAACTGTGGAGTGGTGAAATACAACAATTAGTCAGGATTACAGTTAGTTATCTGCACTCTCATCTCAAAAAAACAGAGAAGCAAACGAAAACAAACAGCTTGTGAGATAAGATGAGGTGGTCTTGAGCAGGAAAGAGTCAGTGGCGTTGTTTGGGGTATTGCAACTAATGCTAATGCAGCGAGGAAGGCATCACCCTCATTAAGCTGTTTAAGTGTTGCAGTGTTTTACCAGCTCTCCAGACAAATCACATTAACATAAAAATGAAGCACTTACTACAAGCAAAAAGGGAGAGTGATGAAAGCTGGTTAATCTGAAGCTATAATAATAAAAATGTTATTTTGAAAGTCAAAGTAAGGGGGTAGGTAAGGGTTAAAACAGTCAGCACCTCCCACACATCTCAAACCTTCTTCCTAACCTACCCTTTCTTTTGTTTTCCTAATAATAATAATAAAAAAAAGCCTTTATTTTAAGTCATAACAAGGACAGCACTGACTCGTCCACACTCACCTCTTTCCTTCTTTCTAGAACACAAACAGGGAGGAGTCTACAGGGCGCAGCAAGTGTCTGTTCCAGTGCGTCTGAGGAAGCCAACATCACAATCACATCATTTTCCATGTGTATTAGGTGTGAGTGTGTGTAATGTAAAGAGGAGTCGTCATAAATCAGACACAATAACACTATAAATGAAGAATCATTTGGGAACGCGTCTGATTGGTTCCTATGTAAATATCCAAGGGCTCGTATATCCTGCATTACGTCTGAATTATGAACTATAAATGGCTAAATAAGTATATTACGCATCCTCAGGGACTGAGGGCAGGAAGAAGGTATGGGGCAGAGAGAGGAAATGTGCCAGACAACACTGCACGAGCATTCAAGCTACTAACAGAGATGGTTTCTCAAACTTCCTGTTAAAAGGACATGAATAACAGTTTCAACATATTTCTGTGAAACACTGCAATAGACGGGGCACCAATGTGAGTCATCGAATAATGATATCAAGAGACCATCATTTCCTCTGAAATGTTGGTCACATATTTATTGGTTGGCCGATTGACCGGCGTGATCTTTGACATTTCAAATGAATAAGCATCAGCTGAATCTCATTTCAACCGCATGTGTGACAGAAAATTACAGCATATAGGTGTGAATCAGTATTTGGATGCACCAGTGTGAGCGACTCACGGGAATGCAACAGAACACAAGAGTACACTGCATACCGGTGAGGTGTTCAGGGACTGTATGGAGTATAGGGCATCCATGTTTGTGAGGTTTTTTCATTTTAAAATAATTAAAAAGTTGAAATTAAAGTGAGCAGGACAATGTTTTTAAACTCATAAACAAAGAAACTAGGGCATCAACGTCTGATTACGTTCTTATTTTTAGTGAATCAACAGGTCCAAAGTCACAAAATAAACATAAACATGAATGTGAACACATCAAAGTGTTAAATCATGATAAAAAAAAAAAAGAAGTAAAACACGATGACGTCTGCAGTACAAGTCCGGCCACTGGCAGAACATACATTAACATGCAGAGATGCAAACTGTCTGGTGTTGAAGTTATCAACACCCAGACATGCTCAAGTGAAACCACACTGACCTCATAGCATGCTTGAGCACAGAGCCAACTGTGCAGGTCAGATTCCCTGTCAGTTCAACGCGACAAATATGTCACTTATAACTTTCATAAAGACTCGGTGTGTCTAGGAGTTACTGCTGCTGGAAAAATGGCTGCAACATTGTGGATTAGCTGTGTCCATGCAGCGTATCCCTGTATCCTACTGTAACAGCAGCAGCTGCTCGAGACTTCAGCAAAGACACTTGAATAAGATTTCCTATAGTCCTGGTGTGTGGCTGACAAAAACATGAATATTAATATATTTATGTATGAGGGGATCAGATTCAGATGGATTGGAAGTCAGTAAAACTAGTTCAGTCACAGAAGGCGTTAATAGATGGAGTAAGATAAATGGTAGGAGTGTAAATAAAGACGATGACAGGAAGTGAGGAAACTGTATTTCTTCTTCAGTTAACTGAATATATATATATATATATATATATATATATATATATATATATATATATATATATATATATATATATATATATATATATGTCACATATTCAGACGAAGAGACTGATATCTATATCTTTATATTTGGTTTGGCCCAGCATATAAAGCAAGAGAAAAGCTCCAAAGCTGTTCTAGTTTCACACTGTATTGAACATGTATGGAAACTGTGGTCTACCCACCAGCTACACAGGGACTGTTTCTTGACAGTGCTTCTGCGACTAAACAGCTACCAGTCTCACTTATCTCAGTGTGCAAAAGGTTGAGAGCCACTGGTCCAAAAAAAAAAAAACAAAAAACAACAAAGAGAAGCTGGTGTTCAGGTGACTCTGGGTGGTTACCTGGCTTACAGACAGGACCACCAGGTGCCCAGAAGCTGCTGGGTTACGCTTGCGGTGACTATTTCTGCTGGTTGCCCACTAATGTTAGCAGAAACCTGTGTGGATTATGCTGACTGGTTAATGTGGAACCAAATGACAGAGCATCTGCGTTTAGCCACACTATGATCATTTAAGCTAGTTAAAGAGGGAACGAAGGCAGGTTTTCCTGTGGCCTTTTCAAGTGCATGACTCTTCATGTATGCAGATTTCTTAAGTGAGCTTTCGTCAAGGTGGACTCTCAGGTAAGTAAACACATTCACGCTACAAACTGGTCTATCCTGTGTGAGCTGTCACTGCTTACAGTCCAAACTGACACTGTGTGGAAGTCTAAACAGGACACTGCAGATTTCTGTGTCAACATGAAGAACGACAATGTGATTCTAGTGCAGACTTGATGTGATGTCCCCATAATTAGCAGCACCCCTGGGTATCTCCACTTCTCCCATTTGTGATGTGCTGAAATGACTGACCTTAAAAATCACTAAAATGAGTCGAGGACTGACGACAGAGCTGAACCTTTTAAACCAAATTACTTTTAATAGTGTGCTTTTGGGCAATAGTGAGTTGCAACATGGTAATGCAGAACCAATAAGTCAACAGTCAACCTGCCTCCCACATTTGTGTTTGTGGAAATAACTTAAGCAGATGACTATAACTAAGCCGTTTGTCTTCACATCCCTAGAAACGTTTAGTCAGCCACGATCAGGAATGTTATTAATATTAATATTAATGGGGAGTGCTTCATTTGGTGACGTGGTTTAGGGGAGGAAATCACAGTGGACAGTCTAAAAAGGTTAGACGTAAGAAGCAGGTAAATCTGGTAAATCTGCATCCTGTGACGATCAAAGTGTCCTTGAGTGGTGATTTGCAACAATCGCCATTGTTTGTGCTCAAGGGTTACCCAACATCTCTCTCATGGCAACTTGATACTGTAACGAGCAGCTAATTGGATCTCTTGAAAGCAAACCCATCAAATATCCACTAAATATACAGATGCAAGAACACACAACAGACAGTACTTCCTTTATCTGATGCAACTGATAACAAAACACATCCACCTACATCCACACTGTTCGGTACTTGTATTACAAATTACTAAGACAACATGACAGTGAGGACACAGACTGGACACATCCACAGTAAAATAACAGATTCACTGAAATATACACAACGGAAAACTGTAAATTAAATAATAGAAATAAAACTCATCTCATTATCTTCAGCTCGGTTTTTAGTTTCATACAAGGCAGGAACTTTGACCTTGACTGGACAGCTCATTTAAAATTTTGGACTTTACTGTCACACACACACACACACACACACACACACACACACACACACACACACACACCTGTACAGCAACTCTGACATAAGTTGCCTATGTGACTAAAAGCTTTTTGTCCAGGTTAAAAACACGTTACCTCAAATAAAAGCCAGTCAACACACACACACACACACACACACACACACACACACACACACACACACACACACACACACACACACACACACACACACACACACACACCTCTCTCATATCTTCAACACTGACTCGGATGTTTCCCGTGATCATTTGTTTCTACCTTCATTAAGACAACTTGTTCTTTTCTGTTGAGTTGCTCAGAAAATAAAGGAAAATGTTCAAAGTGTTGGTTTTAAACAGCTCATTTTTCCTCAACTCAAACTAAATGAGAATAGAAACGCTGCTTATTTCTACTGGATCAGTCGAGGAGGGAGTTTCTTCTACTAGTTTCTCACCTTTTAGAAAAGGTTCAGTCTTAATGTCGCTTCGACCCCGCCACAGAAAACCAAAGATTTCTCTTCTTTTCCGTTTCCTTTCGATGCTTTAATCATTTTCCAAATGGAGTTTCTAACCAGACATGAGCCACAAATTAAAATCACACACTTCAGTACAATAAAAAGAAGAAGCTCACTAACTTTTCCTGTGCTCGCCCTTGTTATGAAGTGAATCCTGACTCAGATCCTTCCAGGCTGGTTCCACTTGTCCTTTTTCAGTCCAAAGTCAACCGACACGGGCAAACGTCGGATAATCCATGAGGGTGGACGTCGTCTTTCTGCCGCGACTCTTTCCTGTTTTCAGTTTAGTGAAATTCACTTTGGTTCCTTCAGCTGGGCGGGGACAAGTCTCTCTCTCTGTCTCTCTATGTCTCTCTCTCTCTCTCTCTCTCTCACACACACACACACACACACACACACACACACACACACACACACACACACACACACACACACACACACACACACACACTGGTACATTTGCCATATTTACATCATCACTCCATAAAAAAATCTGCAAAGGTGCAAAAATCATGCATTATAAATAAATCTAAGGTGAAATCAAAGTATTCAGACTCTTTATTATTATACTATTTCATTATTAGTTATAATAATTAAATATTAATATAATATATTATAATAAAAATATGAAAAGTTATTTTGGTGAAGACCTCTTGGGAACGTCCCTACGAGCTTCTCACACCCCGGGTTTGTCGTCTTCAGGTGTGTGCACACTACACAGGCTGTCAGCCTAGTTCTTATGGCGTGTACTACTAATTCAACGTGTTGAATTGGAGGTTCACCCCCTCAGTGACCAATCTGAATGAGCTCAGATGGACGTCACATGGACTTTATCCTGGGTCCGTTTAATGACAAACAGCTCCTGTGGGTGGTGTCTACATACGTTCAGGGCTGCAGTGCACGTCTGAAAACAGCTAGCGTCTTGCCCTGGAGCCTCTCCAGCATCACCATGGCGGTGTGTTTCAGCTTGTTGTTGTGCTGAGAGGTGAACCACAGCCCCAGCCTCCGTTTGCATGATTTCTGAAGGTGCTCCTTATACTTATACCAGCCTC
The DNA here is from genome assembly GCF_900324465.2 of Anabas testudineus. Taxonomy (NCBI): domain Eukaryota; kingdom Metazoa; phylum Chordata; class Actinopteri; order Anabantiformes; family Anabantidae; genus Anabas; species Anabas testudineus. Next base: position 17,604,477 of record NC_046624.1, read on the forward strand.
TGTATACTTGGGCTACAATGCTTGCTCCAGGGAAGAAAAGCATTTGGAGACTGGAGGTTGGATGTATGTGTCTGTGAAGGGTGTGGGGGTCTCCAAACAGCAGGGGGTCAGTCCCCAGGCAGCTTACTCCCAGGCCAGGACCAAGGGGGTCTGCCGTGTGGAGGACGGGAGGCTCTATTTCCCTCTGTGTAACTGATCCACAGCTGACCACGCCAAAGGAAACAATAGACATCCAGTGTGCTCATTAATAATCATCCTGTGAGTCACATATTGACTTAAAATGAACAGTTACAAGGTTTTTGCACAAGTTAGCGTTGAAGTCATATTTAGAGCTTGTTTGTAGCCAAACTTTCACAACCACCTAATGCTTTCAATTTATCTAATGTCTCATATAATAGGTTGTGATGTCTTTCAGCTGCTGCCTAATGGATTTCAGTACTTCCTGGGTGAAGATGCAGGAGAGAGAGGGCTTTGAAGAATCATGTCGCTATCCTTGAAATGAATGCTAATGCTGGCGAGCTCTTTCTTTTTTGCTGCACAAGCTCCTCAGGGCTTGTTCTTCACTCTTATCGTTTAGCTGCGATGACACAGCCGCTTTCACAAAGTGTTGTAGTCCTGTCGTCTAGATACAAAACTCAGTTTCATTTGGATTTAGCTGCAGGGGTTTCGAAAAGAAGTCTCACTGTCAACAAATCCCATGACAAGACGAAGAGGAACAACTAATTGACCCGTGAAGTCTGTTATACAGTAGCTTATTTACTTGCCTGGAAACATCTAAGTCTCACGTCCCTGTAGAAAAATGTATTAATCCACGTCGTTAAAAAGCAACAACACAGCTGTTATGGGAAGTTTCGGAGCCTTTTTCAAACTAAAACTATTGTGATTCTTACACCATCATCGACTGTTTGCTAAAGGATGGGGAAGACATTGTTGGTTTTGGTCTTTTCATTGGTCAGTATAACAATAACAGCAGGTTTATGCTTTAATAGACGTGAGTACAAAGACAAAACTACAAAGTGAAGCCAGCGAACACTCAACTTAGTTTACTGCTGCATCTGTGCCTGTGAAACATGAAACATTATAAACTGCATTAATATTTTAGGTGATGGATTATCACTGCATTTAGTGACACCCTCTTCTATGAGGTTGCTGACATTAAACAGGTCTGTTGAACGTCATTATGTCAGACAGGCTTTTTTCCTGCACAGATTATCGTCATACACACACGTCCACGTCCACACCCTGTGGTGAATTAAATAAATAAACCAATCACTGTCATCAGGACAGAAGGCAGAGTGGTTATCAAGGCTGAAACGTTAGTGAGACAGGATAGGATGACCACAGAGGAGCGGGTGTGAAGAAGACCACATACAGCCAGGACTCAGGTGCCTCTTTCATTCACCTCCCGGAGTCTCTGGAGGCCAGAGAGGCATTGTTTGCCGTGTATGTGATCACCCAGGGGTATCTTCAGAGCACACTCTGGCGCTCGCAGACATCGCTGCCACCCAGCTGCTCGTGTATCAGGTTCAATCAAAGTGAAACACATGCTGCTGCTAATGAGGTGCAGGAAACGGTGAAGAATGAAAGCGCCGCTGCGTGCCAAGAGATTTGATAAAACAACCGATTCAAACACAAAGTGTTTGGGACTCACTTTCACATTAATTTTTCTACTTTTAGCTTTTAGCTCTGTGGTCTCACCCTCTGTTCTCAGCGTGTCTCATGGTTTTTACTTTGTTTTACTTCTGTCCACCTGGAACATAAAGTGCTGACCTCCTGGACAGGGGACGGATTTCAGTATAAAATGCCAAATGTGAACACAGGTTATAGTAAATGATTATTTAACTGTCACTTAAACTGGGGCACCGGTCCTGTATCAGTGTCTAACAGGGTCATAAATTCACACCTGAGCGTTGTTTGCAGTTGGAGATCATAAAAATTATTTTACAAACACACTTCCTTTTTGGAAATAGGCTACACACTGGAATGGCTGTTTCTCAGAAGTGTGTACTGTTTGGATAAACACTGCTTGTGTACAACAACTGTGTGTGTGTGTGTGTGTGTGTGTGTGTGTGTGTGTGTGTGTGTGTGTGCACTTGCAGCAGAAATCCTTTGTTTACAAAATAAAGGTACTGGGACAAAAAGCCATAACAGTGCAAGAGGTTGAAATGTTATAAAATCTGAGTGCAGTGAATTTAGCACTAAGCGACAGATAAAGTTGAGGGATTGGATAATATGAGAGAGAAAGTGTTCACTTCCTGAGGGGAAACACAGATGCAACTGCTGAGAAGTGACTCTCTAAGAGGCAGAACTATTTTAAGACGCAAAGACACAAGCTAAGCATATGATCAACCTGACTTCATTCAGCACATCTTGCCTCTATTTCAATCTCTATTACATCATATTTCCACGGGTGATTAAACAAAATCAGTCAGAAGGTGTGTACACAGTTTTTCCACTTTAAATATCTGAGTCAGTGAGTTGTGTAAAGTGGATAAACAGCACAATCATTTGAGTTTTAATTATTCCAACCATTTTAAAATGTCTATTTGATATTTGGTGTTCTCTGTGTTGTTAGCCAAAGGAAGCCACTGCAGTGAAAAGCAGGACAGGCGTTATATAAACCAAAGGGAACCATAATGTCACTTGGGACGTCCAGATTCATGAGGGAAATTCCTGAGACTTCTAAGAGCAGCAGTGACATTGTTCCTTTGAGTCAGGCTAGAAGGAGGACTTCTTATCAAGTAAGACATCTGTGTTGTCTCACACACACACACACACGAACAAGAAATTCAAGATACATCCTGTAGTTGTCACTTGAAACACCCACCTCAGTCGCTGGCATAGGAAAAAACAGACCTGCCAGGAGGTGGATGTATTCTTACAGTTTACTCTGAATTGATGAGCATTTGGTCTCAGCTAGAATAGTAAAATATGAAGTTACACAAAGATTCAGAATCAGAAACAGTTTATTGTCAGGTCAGGACACTTTACAGCACTAGGAATTTGTCTTTATGTCGGGTGCAGACACAGAATCAAAGATACAGAGATAAAGAAAACAAGAATGTGACACAATAAAGTTTAGTTCATGCAGAACTACAAGAAATTGTTTTGTAGTTGCTTTAAGTTCAAGTTTAATGTACGAGGAAGGGTGATTGAAATTCTCTGTCATTGTCTGCTCGAGGTTCCTCTCCTAACAACAATAGCAGCTTTGTAGCTCTTTGCCCAGATCCTGGCAGCGATGTTCTTGGGTCCTGTGACTTTCAATCTCGGGTGAACACTCTCAAACAGGCTGCATACCTTAAAAAGCGGTGCGTGCACACACGTTTTCACTGCTCCAGAACATCAGGTATGTCAAACACTATAACAGTCACCAAGTTTGATTAGGTTTTTCCCAGTGTGAAACTACTTCACACAACATTTGCACCTTCTTCGAGGTGTGAAAGACACACACTTCTGTTCCTGTGCGTTCATGTGTGAACATAATGAATTAGTTTAAGTCGTGGACACAAAATTTGGTTATAAACTCCTGACAAAACTGAGAAATGCTTTGTTTATTACAGCTGTAAAGCTGTGTCATAAATGTCCAGTGTTATTGACATAAAAGAATGAGACCCAGAAGAAACACATGAGGCCGATGAGCTAATGGGTTTTTATCATTTGTCATTTGCATCACAATGAAATAACTGGGTCAGTGCAGTGAATGTGATATTTTAAACATTTGATGGTGGCTTATTCATAGTGACACAACACGTTCAGCATTTAGAAGCTGACACGCTGGTACAGTAGTGAACATGTTGCTCAGTTTTGCACTCAGTATCGATGACTGTGAAGTAAAACTGTTCCACTGTTAATCATTAGCTAGGACAGCTAACATCTCTGTGCACAGGTTGTTCTGTGTCGCTGGTTAAAGAAGAATAAGAACTTTTAGTATTCTCACCGAATCATGAGACGGATCAGATGCTCAACTTCTCATGACTTGCATGACTGCATGCGTCTATGTGTTCCCTGCACTGTTGCACATCCTCTTTCCTGAAACCACAGCATCTTGTCTGTCCGAGTTCAGACAGTCAGACAGCAGACAGCAGAAATGAAAAACACAAAAGTCAAGTCAATGGAAACGTTTCATTTTCATTCAAACCAGAGTTACGTGACCACTTCACTGAGGCATTTTAGCCTGCTCATCATTATGTAGCAGCTCCAGGCTACATGAGTATGGAGGCCTAAAAGGGACACAATTATTCCTTACTACAAAATACTAGTACTGGTAATAAATAAACAAGGACAAAATAACATTTATAATTAGGGATAGGGCTTTATCTGTACTGTTGTAATAGCCTAATTGTAGCCTAATGCAGCAGCACATCTCTTTTCATTGTGTTTTACGATTACTAATAATACTAAACTGTACATGTGACCAAAACCCTAATTTAACTTGAGCAACCATAAATGAACCGGTTAATATGGGAGACGCTGTGAAATGAGACACTTCAATGATTCTGATGCTGTAAATGATGCCCCATCTCATGTTACAGAGGACAGAAATGGGCAGATTAGAGGAGCCAACATGACGTGCCTCATTGAACAGCAGTGACTCATACCTCTACAGTTTGTTTGTCAGGCTGGCAACATAAACTGAACCTTTTTTTTAAGTAAACAGTACATAAAAATGAAAAAAATCCCTGCTGAAAGTGCAAAACGTGCTGAAATAAAGCCACATATCAGCAACTTAAATATTTAAAAGTGAATTTAACATGTTTTTAATGTTACCAAATGCTTCTTTGACACTATTTAACAATTAAAAGGCTTTAAAACAGTCATCTGGTGCCATAAAGTCAAGATAAACACCACTCTCTTTGAACCACCTTTGTCAGCATTATGTATTTTCTATGCAAATATCTTAAGCTTTCGTTTTGTCTCCTGGTCAAACATCGTCAATTTGAATAGGATAATGCAGCATGCACGTGTTTGCACGGCCTTTTGTCTTGAATACTGGTAGAGAAGATGAAACCGTTTCCATGGGGAGTACTGTGTCAGCATCGGGTGACAAATTGTTGCCTCGTTACTGAGCAAACAGACAAATAGTTTTCTATGTTGTGCCGTGGCACAGGTATGTTTATAATAACTCTCGTAACACAGAAATAATAAAAACAGCTTCTCTTTAAGGCTTTGCTCTTCAAACTGTTATTATGCACGTAATCTAACACCATTTTATATCAATAACAGCCTCTGGAGCTGTGTTAGGTTACTGCTCATGCAAACATCTTCCTACTTTCCCTTCCTTCACATTAAAAGGACATTGAACAGGTGAAAACATGGTGGCTTTTATTGTGAAGGAACCTCCAGGAATACATATATTTGAATTAGTACAAATAAACTGTTTTTAGATAAAACAGTGCATCACATTAAACACAGCATGTGTCATTATGGAGCAGTTTAATGTTAAATATCAGTATGTTCATCTAATCTATACTCGATTCCCACTTTCTGTGTGTGTGTGAACTGTTTCTTCATAGAATCAAGTAAACAAACACATAAATCTCAACATTTTCTTGACAAATCGTCTTCATGGAGGAAATTCCTCAGACACCATCTACTGTAACCACCGTGCTGTTTGCATCATGTGGTCTTACCGCTGTCCTGCAGTTACCCGTGATGAGTCCGCCAACATGGTTCTCACACATGTTTCTGGAATGTAGATTGGAGTGAAGTAAGCTGTGTTGGCTTATTTGCCATAAGGGTTTGCTCTCTGTAACCTCTTTTAAATATCTGGAGATAATTTAGCTGATTTTAGTACACGACAAACAACAACAGGGTGTTTTTTTGTACCTGGAGAACTACAGGTTGGCTGAAACTTAATCCTGGTGTTTTGTGCTCCGTGCATCCATGTGAGTCTTTGTTCCTGCGGTTGCCTGTGATACACACTCACATGGAAACAACAAAACAGAGCAAATCTGCTCCACCTGCTGCTCCTAAGATACCTGATCTCAGGTGCAGCTAATAGACAACCTGCCATCCCCAGACACTACAGCTCCTGTGGATGTGTGTGTGTGTGTGTGTGTGTGTTCATGTCTTTCTGTGATTGGATGGACAACCTGTCAGTCCTGACACCTTCGAAGGGCTGATGGCTGAAAAAAGAAAAACACAGTACGACACCTAATAGTGGACTTATGTAAACAACCAGATAAAGGTTAAAGGTATCTTAAGTAACACTTCCATGCAAACAAAAAGTTCACACCTTTGCTGCTGATGTGTACATAAAGGGATGTCTGGCAGCTCAAAGGACGCGGCGGAGGTGATGTGAAGGGACAAAAATAGCTCTTAGCTCATGCACAGCACTATGTCTGTGTTGCATCACACTGTAATGTATACCGTGCACTTTGCACTGTCAGGGAAACGCGCAGCAGAGCTGACTGTAAATGTTTGAACAACAGAACCAAAGCGACCAGCGTCTCATGTAACAGTTGACATTTCCAGTACAGTACATTCAAAAGCTGCGACCCACCATATCTCTTTCTGCTAGTATTTCTTACATTGTTGATTAAAACAGACACATGTAGCATTGTACAGAGCAAAAGATATTTTCTAACTGAGATTATTCAGTGCAGCTTGGCAACCTCTACTGTGGAAGTCTGTCCGACTGCTTTTTAGAGTTCCCTCGTCTCAGCTGGGCTCGGTGATTAGGGAGGTCTGATCATATGATGCAGCACTCATCACTTTTCTTCTTGTTAAAATAGTTCTGATGTGTGTTTTCAGTCATTTAAGTTGATTCATGTTTATTTATGGAGCAAAGTTGACCAAGGTGCTGTGTCTGCTACCTCGAAAACCTGCACTAGGCCTTCACAGGCTGTGTTTTAACCAACGTGTCTGACTAAATTCAAGATTTTCATACATCTACAGTTTATTTTTTTAAGATCTTAAAGTGCATACTGTAAAATGCTTTGTAGTAACCTTTGTTACGGTTTGGTGCTGTATAAATAAACTGAATCTCCAGTCCTGAAGAATGTTTTCTTTTTAACCCGTTCAGCATTTACATTTTCTTTATTCTTTATACATTGAATTGCTGTTGTCATAAAGAGGATTATTACAGTAGCAGAATAGAGCTGTGAGCTAGTAGAGCTCATTGAATTTCTTGTGAGTGGTACCGGATCTATTTTCTTTAAATGTCTGATGGATATTAATTTCCAAATCTTGTTATTGTGAAGCTATTTCTCCAGGGCTTTTCCATGAACTCTGAAGCTGATGATACACTCAGGGCATAAACAGACCAAGGCTAAAATAACTATGACTAAAATAACTCATACAGGAAACCGAGGGGCTTCATCTCTTATTTCAAACCACATATACTAGGTGAGAATTTTCCATCAGTCAGAGAGACATACATTTGTCAAAAGACTTACTGAAACTGTCATTGAACACATGACTAACTTATGGAAAATGGCCGTGTTTGGACCATGTACAAGATTGATCTTGACAGTAATGGGAATAAAGTTGAACGTCTTTTCAAATGTTTCCCTTCGATTTATTTCCTGGCAGCATTTTTCTTTTGTGATGAACACTGCTATTCTCCACACTGAACACTGGCGTCAGCGTCGGCTCCCACTGTTTGTAGATATGTGATGTCAAGCAGAGACTGTTCTGGAGAAACAACAAAAGTGGCGAGGAAGAGAAAGAGTTGGTAACCAGACAGGAATGTGTTATTTGAAAGTAGAAGACAGTCAGAAATAAACAAATGAGCACTCGCAGAGCCCACCCCCCTAAAGCTAAACCTAGGTTTTACCTGGTTCACATGGCCTCTTGGCAACCCTTTTGCAACTTTATCTGCTCCATGCTAAATAAGAAACATGAAAACCACATGAAACCATATGTACAGAAAGGCACTGTCATGTGTATCAAGAAAATGCTGACTGTGGGTAACATGCGCTATAATGTGAGAGAGGAACCTGGCGTGTTGTGTCCTGCAGGTGAGGCGCTGCCTGTCCTTGACTGTTCGTCTACTGAGGTATGTTGACATGGAGGTTATGAAGGCGTGCGGTGCTTTTAGCCTGCGGGCCAGACAGGTAGACAGATACCTAGAAAGCTGACGAGCGTGAATCCCAAGAAAAACTGAAAAGCGTAAATGAGTAACAGCTTCCATCATCATACTGTTGCTCAAGAACTCCACTGATTGAATGATTGATTGATTTTCTACAGTTCTTGGAGAGTTTACTGCACATATGAAAGTGTTTCTATTATATGAGACAGGCACAAATATTATATTGATATAAATCTACACTGATTCTATCGGTAGATCTCTTCATCTCTGTCTATTACAGCAACGTGAGCTCAGCACTGAAGGAGGATTGTTTCCCATGAATTAGTTTTCCAAGATGTTCAGGAACTCGTTTCATTAGGATTTCACAGAACCTCTAAACCCTCCCTGAGGCAAATACCAGTAATGCAAGCTGCTTTTCACTGTTGTTCACTTTCATGTGTGCTTCTAGGATTTTCAGTAGTGTTTAAAGTTCCAGTATCAGATACTGAACTTTAGCTACATCCTCAATTTTGGTGCAGACTGAACTCACTACTGGATGAAAAATAAAATAGGTTACAGATGTACAGGATGGATTTTGTGCCATCTTGTCAAATACTTTAAGAGCAAATAGCTGAAATAACATACTTGTCAGCTTGTCAGGTGATTATAAATAACATTTAGCTGATTCTCTCAAGACTTTAGCAAAATGTTTGGCTTAAAATGAAAAACTCAAGTGATTATTTGCAACTCAATGGATTTTATTTATTTCCCTCGATTATGTGTTAAACTTCACATAATTCTCAGTAAACTGCATCAGCAGGAAAAATATATTTGTTTTATAATGTTAACTAACTCAATTGTATATTGTAATGAAAACTAACTTCTCTTTTAGGAGATTAACCTGTGATGCATGTAACCACATGTTACTAACACATTACAGGCAGGTGGGAGAACATCTGTGATTGGGGGCATCCACTGATCGAATGCCAGTAAATTAGTTTGCATGTTAAACAATGTCCCTCGCCCACTGTGTATGTACGACCAGAGAACAATGAGCAGTTTGCTTTGTCTGTTTTGGTTCTGTTTCTAAGTAAAGGAAAAATGTCAGAGAAGGGGAGTGAATGGTCTCTGGTGAAATGCTGGTAGTTAAAAATGGACTCGCCCAGGGAAGTGATCCAGTAAAACTATGAATAATGAAAGAGATGTTTTCATTCATCCTCACTCACTTCCTTCATGTGTCTGTAGAGTCGCTTTAACCTAAAGTGACCTCCAGTTACATGTGCATGTGTTGAGCTTATCTTAGGTGACATGTGGTAGAGTGAAATGTTTCGCAGCCTCAGCGGTTCCTCTTTTAAAAAACTAAAACCTGGTTACACTGCGCTAGCTCTGAGTGCAAAAATATATTTGGTATTATTTGGTGAAGTGACCCTTTAATTGGATTTACGTCATTAGTATTTAGAAATATATTTAAAATTAGACGGCACAGGTCAAGATTCATCCTGTTGATTGGAAAACACAAGATGAGACAAGACAGACTCCACACTGGACTGTATTTAATACAGTTTGGTCGTGCAGGGCCCCGACTTTGTGGCTCTGCCAAAGATACAAACCAAGGAGCCAGGCAGTCTAATCAGAGCAGAAACAGAGCAGTCAGGTTGTGTTTTAGAGATTAGAGGAAGAGATGAGAGGAGCAGAACAGCTGAACCATGGCATGAAACACTGCTGGAACAGCATCAAGGTCCTTTTCTTTTCAAGGGGCCACAAACGCAACAGAGATGCAGGCAAACACACACACACACAAAACTGTGGTGACGCACATTAAACACACAATTCCAAACACTTGCACTCAAACAATTTGAAGTCAAACCAGTACCTCTAATGGGCCACTTCCTCTGCAGTAAAACCAAAGAGTCAACATTTTTGTGGGTGAATGTGTCTGATGCAACTTTCTGCTCACGGTATCAGAGCTCAGTGAACATCACACACAGCATCAAGACAAGATGACGTTTCTGAGGATAGAGCCAGTGCCGTCTTTGATGAAGTGTTCTGTACATTCATGGTGGATGAAACCATACAGTTTGTTGTTTTTAAAAAATAAAGAATCACATTTGCTGCTTTTTAAAATGTGTCCAGTGGGAGCGACTCCAAACCACAGTGTCCTCTCAGATATCTAAAACAGAGCAGGCCCAGTGTTTCTTATGCTAAGCTAAGCTAACAATCTTCTGACTGTAGCACTATATTTAGTGTGCAGAGAAAGTAAACGTTAATTAGCGTCCCTCTGGTTTCCTTGACAGGAAGCTCACAGGATTTTTATACTTGGTTATAAATTATTGCACTAAATAGACAGAGTTTAATTTTTAAACCTAAATACAATCACCAGAAATAAACCACTGATGAGCTGTGGATTTACTGACCTACTTTAAGTCACAGGGCTGTTGTTAACCACTGACCTCGTTTCAAACATGTAACTAAAAACCCAATGACTTCAAGACAAGCGAGGCTAAAGTCCCAACTAATGTCCTGGTTGTAGAAGTCACGCTAACAGCACTTTTAAAGCCTGAACAAGCATCATGGTTGTAAAAAACATAGTTATGAGTCTCACTTTGTAAACAGTTGGCTCTGAACTCTCCTCGCAGACGTCCCACCTCTCGCCCAATTTCTGTGAGTCTGCCACAAATTAATAGCAGCTCTCTGTCACAGCATCCCAGACATCAGGTATTTGTCTTTTCTAGACCTAAGTGGATGCATCATTAGCTTGTTGTGCAGTGTTGAATGAAGAAAGTAACAGGGGGAGTTGCGTGAGAGGCCTTTCTACAGGCTACCAGCTGTTTGGGGAATTTTGTCACTGTGGTGTTTTTAGTAGCATTTTAAAAAACTGTAGCGTTGTGAACCACGACGTGCATGAGCAGAACCACACAGGCTAAATTAAAATGTGAGGTCTTTAGTGTTTTATTCAGTGTCACATAGAAATTAGTAGATTAAAGCTTTAGCATTTTGTGTTTGTGCTTTAGCATGCAGCAACAATTACTGTGCGTCCACTTAGTGTGTGTGCACGTGACAGATCATAGCAGCACGTACAGCCTCATCAGTTGCAGCTGTTTTTAAGCATTAAACAATTTATAGATAATTAGAATAAACTAAAGAGCACGACTTTCACATGCTCTGGTTGGGGGTTAGGGGAATGTAAAGGGCAAAGAGCAGTTTTTAACTTCTGCTGCTCCCAGTCATCGCATTGTGAGGCCGTCGGAGGATTGTGGTGAATTCGAGATATGTAAACAAAAGCTGGGCAAAGCAAACATTCTTATGAGGAGAAAGTAGCAGCACGAACGGAGAGGATAGATTGTTCTGCTGCCTGATACGTTTGTATCTTACCCTCATTTGTTTGGACAAGCTTCTGCAATGCCTGTAAAAGGGAACAGGAATCAGTTGCTTCCTTCCTTGTGGAGGCTGACCACAGTCATAGAAGACCACCCCCCCTCCCCGTTCTACAAGACAGACCACAGCGACAAAAAGGCCTTTGTGCCTCTCATTCTGTTCAGATGGTTGCTGAACGGAGATTTAAAGCTGCTGGTGGTGTACACAAACACTAAAACTGAACAAAGCAGAAAGGAGCAAACCTGCTTCACCTGTATTTGATTTGTTTTAATTCAAACAGATGTGGAGAGAAAACATCTGGATCCGTCTTCAAGGTCTTTAATCCATTCCGGATTGGTTGTTGGTGGTAAATGGGGGCAGACGTGTGGGTGCCAAACCTCACCTGTTGCTTTCTGTTGGTCAGAAGGTCTGTAATCAACTCGCAGAGGGGGCGGGGTACCTGTAGCTGTGGCAGCTTGCCATGGAGGGCGTCGGGGGTGGATGTATTGAAGGCTGAAACGAAACAGAGAAGTAAGCGCTGGGTGTGTCCCGACACGGGAGGATGTGGTGGAGGCCGAGGGTGATGCCATCGTCCACGGAGCAGTTGACTCTGCAGAGTTGGTTTACTCAAATGTGTGTGTGCAGACAGTAGAAGTTGTACATCTACTTCTAGTGAAGTACTTCTTTAAGCAAGTATGTGTTCTTTTACTTTAGTATTGGGTTTTACCACCTGAAAACACACTTGAATGTGGTTTATATCAAGCACACAGAAGTGTTAGAGTCATTGTTAAAACATACTGCATGATGGCTGCCTCCATCTCTTCCTGCTGTATTATATAGACTCAGAGCTGCAAATGAAAAACCGGTGTTTTAAGATCTTCTACCACTCTTAACCTCAGTCTTTTAAAAAGTTTTACGATTCACAGATGTTAAGGTTGGAAAGTGGTATCAAGGATTTGGGGGGGTGGAGCAAACCTGTAAATGTAGGTTAAAGAAACACCAAACCCACTAACAGTTTTTTTTTGTTGTTGCTGTGCGCTGCAAACCTCTATGCAGAGTGCAGCTCACTTTTCTGATTTGAAAACATGCAACCCCCAAATAAAAAGCACATACAAGTTATTTTAAAACACAGGCAACTTTGCCGCTATGATGCAATTTTCACACTGAGGAGGATGTAGAAGTGAGAAGTTGATGTTACAATCACATTACATCAGTTGCTGACCTGAAGCCACCCTTTTTTCAAATCAGGAAAAAAGAGAAGTAGAAGACAAATAATTGAACAGTGACTAAAGGAGTTCAGCGCCTGGCATACTTCACATTGAAAAATGTGAAGTATGTCTGAAACAGCGTCATTAGTTCAATAAATACTGTCTTTCTGTCACTCGCGCTCTCTTTGTCACGCTCACTTTCTATTGTTATCATTATCACATCCTCAGGTTAAACCACCAAGTTCCAACAGCATTCTTGGAAATGTGGGATTTTGCCATCGAAGCAGAGATAAAGCAGAAAAACCAGAACCTGAATTCCTGGAATGTATTTACCATTACAGATATAAAGTCATAATTAATATTTCAGCATATTTTATTTCCAGCTTGATATGAAATCAGCCTCTGCATACAGTAGGGCCTCCCCTGAGTGTGCTAGTAGAAGGTCAGAAGACTGTTCACCTTAACTTGCATCATATTTCTCTCTGTGGAAAGGTTTTTAAAACAGCGTTCACACTACAACACACAGTCTCTCTGCAGCTACAGAGGCTTGAAATTTATGTATTGAGATTAGAATCATGCAAAGCAGAGGTCTCGATCAGTTCTTGTGGAAAAGTCGTTGGACACATGAACATGAAAACAAGGTCACAGTTTGCAGGAACACATCCTGCAGCACAACTGTCCCAATTATTCTCAGTACTACATTTGAATTGGTGATAATGTTATATGATGTACGCCATCTGTAAAATGCACTCATGGATACGTATATGTATGTTGCATAACCACCTAAGTGCAGGTTATGAAATGTTCTATACAATTATACATAATTACCTGCAGGCACCACATGGATGAGCATTAAATATTTGTTAAGCTTAAGCTAAACAGTGGGAAGAAAAAAAAAGTTGGGTGCAGACTTTTTATGCCATTCAGCTACGGTACAAGTGTGAGAGCCAACAGCGAAACAGGAACATGACGTCAAAGAACTTTACCTATAATTGCATGCATAGCAGAGAGTCTTGTTTTTCGGTTGCCTCCCAACTAGAGCCCAGGCTCTGAACAGACGTGGTTTATGAACCTTACTGAGCAGGACTTGTTGACAAGAGGGTGGAGTGTCCCTCTCAGAGCAGACAGATTGTGAAGTTCAGCTTTAAAGTGGGAGGTCAGCAGACAAGAGAGCCACTCCATTCCCGACACTCCACATGTCTATTTGTTCTCGTGTGCAGGACGAAAGGTGTCTATCTGCGCCCACATGGTCTGTGACTGCTTGACGAGTGTACTTTATAAGTGAGTGTGTGTGCCCACGTATGTTTCTGTGTAACTATACTGTCTAACCTACAGGTGTAAGATGAGAGGTGAGGGGGATTTCCTTCTAAACACCGGACTTCTTTTCCAGAAAAGCTGAGGTTGCACTGTTCTCTGTAAATGCACTGTGGCCTGTTTGATGTCCTAGTCACACTACAGCAGTTGGTTCACTAAAAGTGAGCATGCAAAGCAAGAAACTGAAGCACGTCCTAAAGGAAATAATTAAGCATTGCAATTTTCTAAGAGCATAAGAAATCATTCAGACACTTGGTTGTTTAGTAAACCCCTGTTTGCTGCACAAAAAGCACAGCAGAACCGTTCTTTGTGCAGTTGCTCAGTGTGACAGAGAACGGCCAACCTTGTGATGACTGTTTGTTCAGCCCCACTCCGACTGAACACTGCCACTATTCATCCCACGCCAACACACTGAGAAGCCCAGTGAAAAAGTGGACACACACATCCAGCATGCACACAGAAATGTACAGTTATACTCTACGGATAAGGACAATAGTATATGATTTGAGCTATGGACTTGGTAAATCAAACTGTAGTTTTATCTATAACAGGCCTGTTGAAGGTGTTTTTGTCCATTGTCCAATGCACGCCTGCATCTATCCTACCAGCAACCCTGAACATGTATAATTTAGCTGAAAATGTAAAAGAAAAAGAGTGGATTTATGTTTTCTAGGTGGGTTTTAATGCAGAAACTCAGTTTGGGTTTCTCTGTCTTTGACACACAGAGACGCACAAAGGAGAGTTTGTACCTGGGAGGATGTGGGGGGAAAGTTCTGTGAACCTGGAGAACACGGTGTTCTCAGAACGGCTGGATAAGAAAAATACTCCAATTTAAAAAACAGACATATGGAGGAAAAGAAAAAACAGTGTAAAACCACTAATTTAGAATATGTGAACTCTCTTTTTCTGCTTATTGCCTAGAATATTCTTTTAAACTGCTGAAGATTGAACGCATCACATGTCACATACATACGTATTTTAATCATGATGACAGTGAGGCAGATAAATATAAAGATGTTATATTTGTAATTGAAAGTAGTTTAATATCTGTTATACACTAAAAAAAGCTGAAAACCTCTCATTGCCTCACAGATGTTTTAAAAACAGATGGAAAAAGTGCAGCGGCTCCATCTTGTGGACAGTCGGTTTATATAACTGTCATGTTTTTGTGATCCTAAATTTTATTTTAATATTTATTTCTATTGTGATGCATTGGTTAGAATGAATGAAAATCTATTAAAATCTCTGATCCACTATTTTAAATGTAAGATTCTACAAATCAAAGTTTCTTCTCCACATTGCAGAATGAACAGTGCAAAAACACACAACAACAATTCCAGTAAATGGTGAAAAACATGAAGTAGAAATGTGTTCAGATACAGCATCATATTATAAATAATGAAATTATGCAAATGTGGAGTTTTTACCACCTCCTTTTGTCTGTATTTAAGCCATTAGCATTTCTACATGGCTATTTACTGTAACTACTTCAATACATCAATAAAGCTGAGGGATCACTGAGTGTTTTTTAAATGCTTTTATAACAGTTTTCACTTATTTACTAAAAATTATTTAAAAAGATCTGACTATGAGGCTGTGGGGTGATGAGATATGTCTTTTGTACTTCTGCTAATCCCTCCTGCCTTATGCTCTTAGACAGAAGATTGAATAGAAAGAGACAGGAGACAGATGGGGAGAGGTGAACACGGTTCATGAAGTGAAGACTTGTAACAACAGAGCACTGTCACCTGAGTAAATGGATTAATACAGAGCTCTCTGGTAGGTGTCCTCCCACTCCAGCTTCACCTCTCAAATCCTAAAAAGTATTTAGAAGCCGAAGCTTGGGAGCTTTCCATGTGTGCCAATAGACCAGAGAGATCAGCAGTGCAGGTGGACAATGACAGAGTAAAATAAATAAATACAGAGTATTAAATAAAGTAATGAATAGTAACCAAGGAAAATGAGGAGTTTGACCCTTTTAGAGCTGCAAATATGAAGTTTGTAGAGATTGTAGTGTTTGCATCAACCTGCCCAGGTGCTGCAGATAGAAACTACTGTTTGTAATTCGGTACAATCATCCCTGACAGACACTGACACTGAGGCTGGCAGATTTGAATCATCTACAGTCATAGTGTAGATGTGTGTAGGCATTGAACTCATAGTTTCACTTCCTGACATTTGCTTGTGCAGACATTTTGCAACAGGTGCAGAATTCTGCACTTGTGCCGTGTTTAAGAAAGTTAATCTCTAAATGAGATTCCCAATGACATCTATCTCACTTTGAATCGTGCCTTCAGGTGAAAAGTCGCTGGACCATATGGACCATCTGGCCAACTGCACCAGTGACTGTAAAATCACAACTCCTCCTGATGATAAGAGGATAAGACTCTCAGTCTTTGTGAGTGCCAGTAGGCGGGATGTTAATCTTTACTGGTGTCCTGCAGTAACATAGCAGTCCAGTGTGCAATCTGAAGACGGAAGACACAGAAGATCTGCTCTGCTTCCAGCTGAAGTGAGGTTTCTGCTTTTTGGGAGAATAAACCAGCAGCGATGTACCGGTCACCCCCTCTGGAAATCAAGGAATTAATGGCTCTTTATGGACGGGAAAGCACCAGTTACCCAGTCCGAGATGAGGACTGCACCACAGAGGTGAGGGTGTAAAGCTGCAACACTCCTCAACTGAAGCCCTAAAGTTTAGAAACTATGTTTAAAACTACCTGCAAGATATAAAAAATCTACTAAATATCTACGAGGACTCTTGTTACATATTTGAGGTTTATGCAGAATACCCACTGATTTAAAGTATTAATCCAATCATGGGACACTTCCTCTTGAAACAAAGATGGAAATCCCCTAGTTAACTCCGTTTTTCCCTGTTCTTACCCAAGATCTACAATAAAGATCTTTAGCAATGAAACTACGAAAAAAAACTACACACATAACTTCTAGTAAATGTAAGAAAACCTAAGATTATGAACTAAGTAGTAACACAGTAATAAAACATTACTAATTATATGAAACGCATCCCCTCCCATCAGGACTATGATCTGGATTCAGAGTACAGTGATGAGGGAAAAGGCGGCAGAGGCATTCGCAGCTCCGTGTCTCTGGAAATCTACGGTCTGCAGAGGGAGCAGCCTGTTTATTTCTCCAACCAGGAGTATTACAGGAGGCTGGAGGAGCTGAAGAGTGCTCACCTGAGGAACATGGCAGAGCTGGAGAGGATGTACATCAGTCAGGACAAGGAGAGACATGGAGAGGAAGAGGACAGAACCCTGGGAAGAGGGAGAAACAGAGAAGGCAGACAGCCAATCAGGTTAAAAGCTGCTGTATATATATATTGTACACAAGAGGATGAAGCTCCACCTATAAATCACAATAATACTGCAAGGGAAAAAGAAAACTAGAATAATTATTAGGAATGTCATACAAACAAGTTTTAAGATGAGTGTTGTCTTCACGGTGACTTATCGTTGTTGGGAAGTTGCATTAAAATACAGGTTGTTGACTGGCTTACGTCTTATCGTTGTTCGCCACACGGTGGCGCTGTTGATTCACAATCCATGCATCTAAACAAGCTAAGACTTGTTTATTTATTAGATCAGTTTCTTTACCACATTATTATTATACCACGGTGAGTCAGGTCAGCTGCATAGCAGCTCTGCCATCGGTGTGTGAGTGTGTGTGTGCTTGTGTGTGTGAATGGGTGAATGAGATGCAGTGTAAAGCGCTTTGAGTACCAGCTAGGTAGAAAAGCGCTATATACATGCAGAACATTTACCATTTACCATTTATTATTCTCTCTTTCTGATATCTAATGGTGCCGCTGTCAGGAAACTCCAGAGGATCAATTCTCAGGAGGAACTGGACTTGAATGAAACATCAAGTGGTTCTGACCAGTCGGAGGTCTGTGGAGAGGACAGCATGGGGGAACTAGAGCTGCATAATCCTAGAAGGACCCTTGTGCAGGACCGAACCTTTGTGAGGTTGGTGAAGTCATATAAATATGTAATGTGGTTGGTCTAGTGAGAGCTGTCACATGTCAATGACTTTTATTTTCTCCTAGAGACACCCTGCTGAGTCCAGAAGAAAGGACGACGCAGAAGCAGTTTCGATTCCAGCCCAAGTCCATGTGTCCGAAACCACAGGGAAGACTGTCCCATCAAACTGGGCTCAGGGTTTGGCCCAGCTCGAAGGTCACTGTGCCCAAACCCTTCAAGATGATGCTCAGAGAGGAGGAGAGAAAGAAGCACAGGGTGCGGACACGTTCGGAGATTGAGCTGGAGAACACGTTGCTGAGACGGGAGCTCGAGGAGCTCAGAGAGTGTCAGAAACAGTTCCGGGCATCACCTGCACCAGCACACATACACCTTCCTCTCTACGAAATGATCAGCTGTCGCCCCAGTCTGCGACCTGACAGGAGCAGAAGCAGCAGGAATAACTACAACTCCAGAAGCAACCAGGCCTCCGTCGGTGCGTGTCCACAGCCTTTCCATTTCCTGGAGAGAGAGAGGAGGAAGAGGGAGGCAAAGATTGTGGCAGAGCTGGGGAACCTTGGTCAGAAAAAGGAGCGACAGGCCTTCAAAGCCAGACCCATGCCTAGCTCGGTGTACGGCAACAGACACAGAGCTGACTCCAAGACCACAACTCGCGAGTCTCGAATCACATGCACAATGGAGAGGGAGGCGACAGAGGGCCAAAGTGACCCAAACTCGGACCCGGAGCCAGACACGCTTCAGTCCAAATCAGACACATCTCCTGACTCCTGTAGGCCTCAGAGGTGTCCCTCCTCCAGGCCTGTGATGAAGCAGATAGAGCTGTCCATTGAGATGGTGAAGGAGAGAGAGTGGTCCTATATGAACCCAGTCAAAGCCACCAACAGCACCATCTGTTCAGCTCCGTAGGAAGATGTGAGGAGCCTGTGTGTGAGAGACAGATGCTTGGAAATCAGAGGAGACACCACGTAGCTACAACGATACTGTGTTGTGGTAGAAGAGTTTCACAATGCAATTACTAGAAATGATTATGGTTTGTAATATTGGACTGTAATTCCCGCTCAAACTGTACTATAGCGTAGCAGCTGTAGGGGTTTGGAAGTATTGGATGTGCTGTCGTAAGGTGCAGTACCGTAGACGTACCATGATATGATAAGTGTGCTGCTTCCTAACTCGTAACCACTGGAAAGACTGTATCAGTGAACCAAGACCAAAAACAGAAACACACATCTTCATACAAATCCTCTCTTTTGCTTTTACAAGTTCATAAAACAATAAAAATGAATTTAAACTTGAACTTGAAAGGTCTGTAATCATGTTTTATGATAAGTGTGAATAGATCAGAGAATTTTCTCTCTCAGATGAACCTTTACTGTTTTGGCTGACTCTTCTTGCCTTGGTGCCAATTTTAACTGCAGCAGGCGCAACACACATCAAATAAGCTCTCAGCAGATTTACATTGAGCAGCCAGATTGTTTACCAAGGAGGAAGAACCACATCATGACTCAGGAATGCTGTGGCTCCACAACTGTTGGATGCGCCATATTAAACTTAAAGATGATGCGCGCACTTGGTTCCAGGACCAGGTTTATTTACTTAATCGTTGTGCAAATAAAGTGGTCACAGAGGTGTGCTTCATATGGCTCGTGACACTCCTCCCCCCCGGAGTGGGGTGATGATGACACGAGCCGACGCAACACATCTGAATGTTTTTTCTTACAGTTACAACAAGGGGAAACCCAGCTGCTCATTAGAGCTGCTCCGACCAAAGCTGCGCACACACGCACAGCCCAGAGCTGTCGAGAGGTCCTTCGTAGAAATGCACACACACCTGCAGTGTTTTTAATCCAGAAATCTGCAGCTGGACACGGATTTACACACTTGATCCATTACCGGGAGCGCTCCGAGCCGGTTTGTTTGGCACACGATGACGCACATGGCTCGCTTATTCATCCTGTGCTGTAAGTAAATCGCTTTGTTTAATAACTGATAGTTTGTCGGCCGCAGCCCACATGATGAGTTTTTATCATGTGGGCTGCTTTTGTCTGCAAGTTCTAGGACACTGAGATTTGCTGCAGAGAATGTGTTTAATAAAGAAATACTGCTGTGACAGCACTTCTGTGTATGTATCGATCTGCTTAGAATTAGAGGTGGTGATCCTCTGGTCTCTACTCTCTCTTTGGGATCGGTTCTTTCCAAAGGTGACTGCACAGCCCAGTGCATGATTCAATATAAAAATGCTTAACTGTTAACTTGTTTTTACTGTCGAGTCACTTTTTTCATTGCGTCACGCTGCAAATGAACATGCCCATGCTTTTAAATAGATGTTCTGGGGATTCTCTGCTATGTTTCGTCATCTGTCGGAATGCGGAAGAGCTGGGATGAGAGAGGGAATTAAACTGTGCATGTAACCAGTGGTCATGTGCTCGAATACACCACAGTTACACATAAAAGGTGTGTGTGGAGTAACATGCTACCTCTGCCTTGTAGAGAAACTTGCAATAAACTCTATTTTAGGCCATAGGTGCCACATCCCATTAATAAAGTCCAAATGACTGTATAATAATGTAAACCTATTTGTGGTGTTCAGTGCAGCTGAGAAGACTTGAAAGGAGGAAGAGCACTGATACACAACAATCATTGTGATTGGCATGCATTCAAGTACAAAAGACTTAAACAACCACAACATGCTCTGAGAGGCACGTCTGACTAATGTGGGGGCTAATAGTGTGTCTGGAACTCGTTATTTAAATTTTACCCCCCCCCCAGGTGGCTGGGTGATGCTGGGCAGTGGACACGACCTCCGCTGTGTTGTCACTCACGGTGCTGGATGGACAATGTACAGCGTCCCAGAATTCAACGGCACCAGCTGCCATTACTCGTGGGACAATGGAACCGTGAGTTAGACGAGTGGGAATGAATTCAGTGTCTGAAAATGTATTTTTACTGATATGACACACGTCTTCTGTGTTAAAATGAAACCACACAGACCTTAGTTTGTGGCTGATGTTCCAGCAGAAATGCACCAGCATAACTAAAAATACGGTTCATGTACATGTTCATTAAAACGGAGATGATTTTTGGACTCACTGTGATTTCATTTGTCCTTCATGTGTTGACTTTAGAGCCACGTGGTGGCAAATCATGAGGGGGAAATAGAAAGTCTGGTGCTGACCAACAGCAGAATAACGCTCACTACCAACAGGTGCTTAGAGGAGGTCCTCTACAAGAGAGACTGCATCTCTGAGGTATTACTGTCTCTGCCAAACACATAAAAAAGCAATGAACTGTGATTTATGCAACATCAATGCTTCCAGTCTTAATCATATTCGTACAGTGTGATAACTAGTTTTCTCCGTGGGAGTCATTTATGACACTTACTCATAGGTTGTTATGATTGTCTCTGCAGATAATGAATCAGAGTTAATGACATTTTTCTGTTTAATATCATTTATAATAATCTTCCTGTGTTATGTCTTTGTTTTTTCTGCTTAGGGGATTTCATGCCAGACGACCTGTACTAGTGAGTATCTGTGAGATTCTTATGTTTATCTGCATTTACTCTTTTTCACCCTTCATTTATTTTGTAGTCCACTAACCCCGTCCTCTAAAATTAGAATAATCCTCTTTTTACAGCAACCTGTGTAAATGCTGGACTGATTCACAACGAGAGTGGTAAGGGATCAACTAACTGTCAGCACTAGATTAATTAGAGGTGATACAAACAGTTGTGTTAAATTACTCATCAAAAAATGATTTGAACCGAACATGAAGGCATGAATGAAAGTGTGACTGTCATGTGTGTCTGTGTAGGTGTTTCCTGTTATTGTGGGTGAGCACTCGATCTCGTAAAAAACAATAGAAACAATCAAACAAAACGATTTCACTTTTGATTTTAAGTCATTCATGAAAACCAGATGAGCTTTGTTTGTTTGAACCTGTCACTTTGTATTATTTTACTAAAGCTGCCTCTAACCCTGCCTCAATATCTATATTTAAACATTAATTATTTACAACAGGAGGTTAAAACAAATCACTCGTTTCAGATTAACACGAATCAGCACTGTCTGATATCGATTTGTTGAGTGTGTTTGTTTGATAAAGTTGAAATAAAAGCAGTAAATGCATTTTATTTATCTGTTCCACCTTCAGTTCTCTTGACAGACATTCGCCACCATTCCTGTATTGTTGTTGTTGCTGCCCTCGTCCTGTTGCTGCTGGTCGGACTTGTCTTCTGTGCTTTGAGGTATTTTTAACCAACTTAATGCAGAAAATGACCTGATCGCACTGATGTAGAATGTTTTTAATGATCTGTTGTTCTTGTGTTTATGCAGATGTGGGAGACGCCACTGTGTCAACACTGAAGGAGACGTGGAGTCACAGCATGGCTAGACTGATGTTAAATCCACTTTCACATTATTCTACCACCGTAAACCAAGTGTAACAGTGTTTCCCACAGATTCTTTGTAGCATTATTCCGTTGATTCGTTAAGCTCGTCCATTAATTTCAGACTTTACTTTATGTTTCTACAATGAAAAAGTCACTTTTAACTAACTTCATTTGTTATCCACTTTTCTTTTCTGTAAATTATAGAATCATAGACTGACACCAAAGAAACTTTACTGCCAATGTAAATCAAACCTCCTGTTTGTTCTGACATCTCAGGTTTCTGTCAAATTTAAAAAGTCTCAGGTGAAACAAAGTACCAGCAGCCTCCATGATAACTGCACAGATAGTAGTTATTGGTCATTAACTGGTGCTCAGACGAATGGTTCTTGAGGCTGTGGAAGCTAAAAGAGTCTCTGCTGCACCAGTGAGTGCATTTTGAGGATTAAGGCCCTGAATGGATGCCGTAAGTTTCCCAAGCCCACTTAGAAACATGTCTACTAACTTTGATTTATTAGTCGATAGTTATTTATTTGTCTATATTGCATATCTCACTTTATATTTACATAAATGTATTAATGTATTATTATACATACATAAGCTGTAATAAATATACTTAAGAATATTAAGCTATTTCATATTGATACCTGAAGTGCCTAATAAACATATATACTGTATTTATTAATTAGAATATATATTTGTATGCCCTTTATCTATAAATGACACTTAAAGGCGGTCGATACAATATGTAATGTAATGTTATCCAACACAACAGTAAGTGGTAGTAGTTTTGGTCTTAAATTATACACATCCTTATTGTATATCCATAAAATCTGCCCCTATCATTTCGGATTAACTGTGTGAGAACTGTTTCAGCACTTGTGATTTGTTTTTGGTGCCATCAAAACATTAAAAATGTCCAAATTCAAAATGAGTGGGTCTATTTGTTGTATTTGTAGTAAAGGTGTGGGTTGGTGCAATAACAGGGGTTAAATAGCATAATAATAATAATAATAATAATAATAATAATAATAATAATAAGAAGAAGAAGAAGAAGAAGAAGAAGAAGAAGAATTCCATTAGAAAGACTGTCTCACCTTCAGAAGCCCACACCAGGCTGCTTTTAACACCCCTGCAAGACTCATAGGGTTAAAGAAGAGTAATTCAATTTAATATTTAATATCTTTGGGTACAAATTACATCACTACAGCAGAAATAAGTAAATACATCCATTAAGCCATTTGAGACTCTTCTGCACAGTCAGTCGCTGTTTTTCCTACAGGTGAGTGCAGGTGAGTGCAGGTGAGCGCACTGTGATCCAGAGATCACAGATATTATAATTTAAATAAAATTATAAATTATGCTTTTGATCTTTAATGTTATGGGCTTAATTGTGATAATTACTGTTGCCAGTAAAGTAAAAATGACAAAAATGTCGATAGAAGTTTAACATTACTCCAAGTTGCATCATTAAAGGACATGGTAACGTGACGTATCGAAAGCGCCCTCTCCGCCCCTTCCACCACCGCCCCCCGTCACATGCTATCAAACCACCTCCTGGCAGCGGAGGAACAACCCAGAGGTGTTTCTACAGCTGGAGACTGAATCTAAGAAGAGATAAAGAGGGACTCGAGCTTTAATGCACCGAGCGGTTTTATCTACTGGCGGAAAAGAAACCAAGAGAAATTCACTGACTCTGGGAAGAACTGAACCTTAGTGCGGTGCAGCCTCGGGCTTGAAGACCAAGATGAGACTTTTCCACCCGCTGATTTTCTGTGAGTATTTTTAATAAACATGTATGAATCCAGTAGCACGGACTGTATTTAATATATAAAATTAACTTTCTGCAAAAGCGTCGTATGAAATTACATCACGCGTGATCGATTACATCATCGAGCAAAATCCAACACAGCGTGTGTCCAAACTAAAACATCAGGTTCATTATTCCCTTTTGTTCGAGCAGGGAATTACAGAATGACAATTTGAGACATTTAGAAGAGAGAAGCGACAACATGACGCACTTTTACGCACTTTTACGCACTTTTACGCACTTTTGTGCCGATCGCATCACAAATCAGGTACAGTTACAGGATTCAGACATTTGCGAATTATTTTAATATATTTGTCGTTATTGTTTGATCATGTGATTCATTTTCTGTATGTGACTCTGCAAGTTTTAGTTTTCTTGTGTGTGTGTGTGTGTGTGTGTAGGAAGTCACACTCAGGACGTGAGCGTTACGCATTGCTCCTCTCTAAACCCCAGTATAACTGTGTGTCAGCACATCAGGCTCTAGTTGATTCCACATTTATCAGGGTGTTTGCTCCATTGAATCACATTCTACACTAGTTCACAGTGACTCCTTCTATCAAAGCAACAGCAAAGTAACCACACATAAAATAAAGATCATATTTCCATTCACACTTATTATAATGAATCTGCCCCCCCACAGTTTGCTTTCTGCTGCTGGGCAGTGCGCAGGAAGTTCCCTGTAGTGTCACTCAGGGTGCTGGGTGGACACGCTACAGCGTCCCTGACTTCCACGCCACCGGCTGCCAGTACTTTTGGGCCAATGAATCTGTAAGTTTTAACGACTTTTCAAACCTTTATTCTGACATTACAGGTGTTTCTATGTTAAATGAACACCACATTATTTCTTCCATATTTTGACTTTAGAACTACGTGGTGGCAAATCATGCAGAGAAAATGAGGTACCTGGTGGCGAACAAGAGCTACATGGCTCTCACTACCAACGGGTGCTTAGAGAAGATCTTCTACATGCGGGACTGCATCTCTGAGGTACGACAGGGAGACGAGCTTTAGCTACTACAGAGTGTGATATATGT
The DNA here is from genome assembly GCF_900324465.2 of Anabas testudineus. Classification (NCBI taxonomy): domain Eukaryota; kingdom Metazoa; phylum Chordata; class Actinopteri; order Anabantiformes; family Anabantidae; genus Anabas; species Anabas testudineus. The sequence continues at coordinate 17,629,590 of NC_046624.1, forward strand.
TCAAATAGCAGAAGTAGTGAAATGTGCTGTAGATGATTCTAATTTTCCTGTATTGCTTTGTTTCTGTTTAGGGAAATCCACACGAGGCGACGTGTACCAGTGAGTATCTGTCAAATATAGCTTTATATAACATGTGAAGAGGTTTTCACCATTAATCTACTGCTCTAAAGTCAGAATATCTTCTTTTTACAGCCACCTGTGCTGGAAATACTGAGCAGCTCCATGATACAAGAGGTGTGTATGCAGTAAAAGTTGGAAAGTTTTGTATACTCAAAACATTATTACGCTACTTCCTGTTTACTGCCATCGAGTATTCGAGTAAGGTAACAACTGAAACATCAACAGTGGTTTCCTCAAAGTACTTTCCATTCATTCATACCAGACTAAAAAGCATTTGTAATTTAAGAATTTAAACATAATTCCCCTTACTTTTACCTCCAGCTGGTAAATCACACAGGGCTGAAACGTGCATGTCCCACTCTGCTTTTAGAGTTCAGTCATAAATCCAGGAAGTCCAGGGACAGATCGGCTGTTTATTCAACTTAATCATCGTAATATTCTTCACACAAGCGGCATAAAAACAAAACAAAGGAAACTCAGTGACAAATACTTCCTGGTCAAACTACTCAGCATGTATCATAGGTGAAACCACAACCAAAGCTATTTTCATCTTCATTAAAGAAAACAAAACCAAAAAACCTTTTAGTTGGTGCTTTCAAATAATATATAAGTCAGAGGAACTCTTCCCAGAGCTTTAAGGAGAACAGTGTACATAAAGAACACATTTGTCACATGTGGCAACATGGTACAGTCCAACGCGTGGGCCCCGTCCTCAACCAGGAAGTGGACATCAAATAAAACAATGACTAGAGATCACTACTGAAGCACTTTGACCTGATTGTAGAGAAAGTGAACAAGGATCACTTTAACACAGATTACACAACCATTCACTTTTCAAATGTTTACTATCTGACTGAATTACACAGTATCTGAAAGAAATATGAAACCAGAGCAGTGACTTGAGAGCGGTTTCACTTTTCTATGTATGAGGACTTCCTTGAAGTGACTTCACTCAGTCTAACGCTGTCCCATCCTGGATAACTGTTCTCTAAAAGCAGGTTATACACTGGCTCTGTCATTATGCTCATGTGAAAAAGGTGGATTTTATTTTGTGACGTATGTGATCCACCCGGTCAAACCAGTACTGTGAGAACAGAAAACTTGAATCAAGCCCAGTGATACATGGATCAGCTACCAAACTTGTTAGATTTCCATCCTATGTTATACAAGAATAACGTTTTCATGATGCTCACCAGCATTTAATCGTGGTTAAATGCTGATTAATAGATTAACGGTCCAACCTGTTCTCCTCACAGTGATCAGCTACTACACGGTTGGTGTCGTTGCCATCAGCCTGGTGCTGGTGGTCCTCACCCTCTTCTTCATCAGGTATTTTTAATCACGTTGTTAACAAACACTTCCTTTATGTAGACTGTTAATATAAATAATAATGATAAATTGTTGTTGTCGTGCAGGCAGCTGTGTAAAGCTCGACGCAAGACTGTGAACATGTCTGATGGAGCAGTGTGATCTTCACATTTGACCTAATTATGGAAATTATGAATTTATTATCAGTGTGGCTGTATTGGTCATTTAGAGTAGTCTGTGGAGCACTCTTATATCTGCTTCCACATAATTATGTAGTCAAGCTGAAAAATATATAAGCTTTTTAAAGTGTTCAGTCAGTCAGTAGACACACAGACAGGTGACAGATTATTCAAACCATTCAGTGAAACCTTGTGCTTTATGCATCAGTGCTTTTTCCTTTTGGAAGAGACTGAACAGTTCATCTGTGTTCGTTACTTCACTCATTTCTTCAGTTTTTTGCCGTCCGTAGCTGTGATTTATGTGTTTAAGTGTCACAGACGTTGAGCTACAGTATATCAAACATCACGGCTCGATGAGCATTATTTTTTTGTTATTCTGTTCACACTCTGCACTTCTAAATACTGTGACTGGACTTGGGAGATTCAACGTGCCACATGTGGCCTCTTAACAGTATATTGGTTAAAACCTTTTCCCCTTTTCCCCTGGTATTGGAGTCATAGAAGTGACTGTTTGCTAAAACATTTCCAAACATTTGCACATGCTTCCGTAATATTTGCACAGCCGTTAGTTATTAGTTATTAATCGGTGCTCAGACGAATGGTTCTTGAGGCTGTGGAAGCTAAAAGACTCTCTGCTGCACCAGTGAGTGCATTTTGAGGACTAAGGCCCAGAATGGACGTCGTTGGTTTCCCAAGTCCATTTATAAACATGTCCACTAACAAACTGGTGTCTACAAAGCTGTGGAAGCTGCACCAGAGCGTGCACTTTCAATGTCCTATCGCATAGCATTCCTTCTCAGCTAGTCATTTCTAAGACAAGTGTCTTTAAATCTGTATTAGTCCAATGGTGTCATTTATATATTTTTATGGCATATTTCACTTTATATTCACAGCAATGTGCTATTGCTAAACATGTATTATAATAATATAGTAAAAATATATGACTATCTAATGATACCAGCCTATTATGAATTTACAAATATATATTTATATATATGCATCTTGATGCTTTTTACCATTGTATATTTATATATATATATATATATATATATATATATATATATATATATATATATATATGTATCTTGATGCTTTTTACCATTGTATATTTATATATATATTTATATAAATGACACTATTCAAAGTGTGGATAAAATAATGTGTGCAATGTCTAATGTCATTGTTTTGTCACACATTCCTCCTTTCACTCTGCCTTATCAAATGTATATTTCAAATTATGATGCATGGACTTTATCTGTCTCATCTCTGTTACTGTGTTTTGTTTTTTCTGTCAAAGGCATTAAAAATGAAACAAGTTTTGTTTTAAAAGTTTGGTTTTGTGAAGTGTCTCAGGTTACAGTGGGGTGATGGGGGGGGTGCCTTGTGTCTTGTGATAGGAAATGACTCATACAGGAGGCTTAATAGGAAGAAGCATTATTGCAGCACTCAGTATCTCACTTGCTTGAGACAATGGCATTGCTCATTTTACAGAATGGTCACAAGAGACTACAGAGACATTTATCATATAAAAATAATAAAATAAAACAATAAAAAGTTTAAATCAGCCTCCCTGTTACAGCTCCTACAAAAACCCCTGCAACCAGCTGCCAACAGTGAATTTACTGTGTGTTTAAATAAACACCTTACATGTTAAATACAGCACTGATTTAAAGAGAGATTTTGTGTGGTCTACCTCAAACCGTGTTTTTAATCACTGACGTTCATATATGTAATTAAATTAGCAGCAACCTGTTGCAGCAAACAGCCTGAACTCTTAACATAATTATTTACTAAATGTCAATTCACAGATTCACTGGAGGTTCAAGAGACGACTCGTGACAGCTCTTTTTTTTTGTTGTGTGTGTACGTGAGGAAGAATGAACAGGAAGTAGCTGCACATCAGTGCAGATCAACAGCATACTGACATGACCTTCCTATATAAGACTGTGTCCTTAAAACAATGATGTCATGCATTACATGCATACTACTACTAGTACTACTACTAGTACAAACAGTGCTGCTGTATCTTGATTATTAAGAGCAACTGGATGCGTTTGCAGGGTGTGTGCTGGAAAAAGTGTAAAACTAAAACACGCAGTCACATTAACAGCAACCGTCTTGTGGTCAGACCAAATACCTCCAGCGTGAGCATTGATTCAGGAGAGACAAAACACCACCCAGGATTTCACAGGTGTACTCGCACACTTGCTGCATGTTTACCTCTTGTTGTCAAGACAACACAAATAAATCAAACCATGACTGTTACTGGAAGTGAACTCAAACAGTCATGAGTTTGTGCACATGTGTCACACTAATTGTGAAAGTGTGGCTCTGCACTGGGCAGCCGTCTCAAGACAAACAAAGGCTGTGGGAATTTACCAGAATGTGCTGCATTTTATTTTTATTCTCATCAACACAAGCTCAAACAAACATTATTAAAACGGCGATATTACAAAATATCGGACATTCTTTCATGCCGTCGTTCTCTCTATACTTTGTTTTTACAATACTAAAAGATCAGGTGACACTTTCTAAACTTGATATTGTTCAAAACCTACACGAGTCTCTGGAATGTGTCCGATCAAATTATCATGTTATCACAGCATCGTATTCAATAGGGAATTCTATGAAGCATCAACTCCAACATGCACCAGATAAACTGGTGTTGCATACTCGATTCAACTCATGATCATAATTGCTTCCTTTTTTTTTAGGTCTAAGCTCAGCACAGCTGGTACTTTCTAGCCTGGTGTGAGGCGTCTTCCTTGATGCAACATACTGTTCATTACTATATTTGGGCATCTTTTCAAAAGGACTGAAACCTCAAACCAGAAGGTTCGAAGCAGATACAATCACACTAAATGTAGATGCACACTAACTGTGTCAGTGCAGTGAGTGTCCTCGTGCTTTAGTACTTGGATTTTTGGGAAGTGCCGGTACAGTCCCTCCCATCAGGAAGGAGAACCACCTGGCTGGGAGCAGTTCTTAGCCTCAGGCTGTGAGACTGATAAACGTTAATACGCTGTTAAACTGCTGCTTAGAGAAGAATTCAAAGGCAAATACTGTACTGTACCCCACTATGTTTATTTAGCAGTTTAAATCAAATGTACTTTAACTTTTGTGTACTGTAGTATTTGACCTTGAGCTACTGCTACATTTTTTAAGCAGTCAGAAAACAGTGCACACCTTCAGACAATCACACTCGTTCAAAACGTTCAAACATGAAACACAAACTGATAAAAACAGTAAAGACGTGCGTCTGTCAGATTGTTCACATTCCCAAAGCTGAGACGTCAATAAGACGCAGGGGAAGAGCCTCAGGTGTATCTCGTGATTTACAAAAATGATTCAGACTTCTGGAAAGTACAGTCTTCGTTAAGTGGAAGTTCAGTGCAGACATGACTTAACAAACGATGCTACAGCAACCTTTATTGTCCCCAGTGATGTATTAGCATGTCGCATGTTTGCAATATATATTTAATAGAAAGCATTTATAACACTTCATGCTTAACCAGTTTTGCTAATGGCTCAACAAATCCTTAGAAAAGACAAATGCCAAACATTCCCCAACCTTTCCAATCGCACACAATCACAACGTGAATATATGTGGGTCAGAGGCTGTTAGTCAGAAAGACTGAAAAAGAAAGTGCCAAGTGGGTGCAGCCAAAACGAACAAATGTAAAACATATGTGGCAAAACATTTCAGTCAGATGATCACTCAAAGAGTAATGGATAATTATAAGCTTTTAACATGAGGACAGATGTAAACAGTTTAGTATAAACTGTGGTCACGCAGCCTCCAAGACAAACTGATTTGCAGCTACCTTCACTTTTCTAATGCAAAGACAACAAAACCATTTGAAACCAGTTAAAGCTTAGAGCAGTTAAAGGACAGTTTAGACTACACAGGTGTTTGCAGATGTGCAGGTTTGGTTTATTTGAGTACTGAAGTTTCTTGTTTCACTGGTTGCATATCAAATTCCAATCCTAACATGTACTTTCGATAATCCGTGTCTCAGTTTCTTCTCATATTACCTGTCATAACATGTCAACTAAGGCACTAGACTAACACTAAATTTAACTTCTTTACAGGAGGCTCACTGTTGGTGCTGCTCTGCCACAGGATACCTCCTCTTTATCTGTGTGTCATTCAGATCATTTCAGGGAAATGCCTCATTTACAGTAAATCACAATGTTTCTCCCTCTCCCTCATTTTGTTATTTGTTCCCAAGAACCAGACACAAGTTTCTGATTTGACGACGGCCTGACAGTTGTGGTCAGAGTTACTGTGTTTGACCATAAATGTCATGGGTTACTATGGCAGTGAGAACATGAACAGATTTGTGAAAGTGATAGTTTAGAATAACAAAGGCCAAAGTGCAGTACAGTGGCAAAAACAAGTATGTGAGCCTTTTGGAATTTTGTGGTTTTCAGGATTAATTTGTTAAAACACGACTTGTCCAGACAAATGTACCTGAAATAATAACCCCTCAAAAATTCAGATCTTTCATGTCTGTATTGAAAACAACCACAAAAACCTCTTAGTGCAAGTGGAAAAAGTATGTGAATCCTTGGAATAACTGGTCCTTCTTCTTTTTCTGTATTTGAACTGGCTTTGCCTGTTACACGGTGCATGTGCTCACAGTTTTCACTTTTGGAGTTAATCTTTTAGATTTGTTTTTGTTGGCGAGATATTAGATAAGAAAACTTTCATAGAAGCTACTTAAAGAGGAGAAACCTCAGTTTATGGGAATAATGATCAAACCCAGAAAGCAAAGATTATGTGTAGCCATACGTCTAATATGCTTCTATTGCATCTTTACAGTGAAATTACAGTATTACATTTAACCCCGCTGTTTGCAGGAGATTTTAATTTAAGATACAAAATGTGTGTCATGAATTTTAAGTCTTAACATTCAGAAATCTCTGCAGATTCTCCTCTGTGAACTTGAACCTATTTCGGGTCATTAAATGTATATTCATCAGTATCATGATGACTTCGCGTTTGTGGAAGACGAAAGCTAAGTCATCACGATATGACTCACAGCTTGTGGCCTGCACATATTTATATTGCAGACATGTGTATTATGTTGGTTATTTGCATTATGTTTAGGTACTGTAGCATTCAGTTCATTAAAAAAGGCTTAACTATGTGCTCTTTATCCTATTTACAATGTTTCACAACTCCTTTTCTAATCTACTTTGTGCGGTGTACAGTGGCAAGAAAAAGGATGGGCACCCTTTGGGATCACGTGGAGTTTTGCATGAATTGGTCATAAAATGTGCTCCGATCTTACACAAACATTATATGTTTTCATGATTTTATTGAACATAACATGTAAACGTTCACAGTGCAGGGTGGAAAAAGTATGTGAACCTTTGGACTTCTCCAAGAGCTAATTGGAGCCAGGAGTGAGCCAACCTCCAGCCCAATCAGTGTGATGATATTGGATGTGCTGCTGAAAGCTGTCCTGTCTTTTAAAAACACACACCAGTTTTGGGTTTACTGGTTTCAAGAAGCACGGCCTGATGTGAACCATGCCCCACAGAATAGAGCTCTCAGAAGACCTACGATCAAGAACTGTTGATTTGCATGAAGCTGGAAACGGTTACATTGATGGAAATTGTGCTTTTGTACTGTTGTGAGTTAGATGAAGATCGGAGCAAATTTTATGACCAACTGTAAAACTCCACGTAATCCCAAAGGGTGCCACTGTGACTTTATTAGCTGAAAAGGAAAAACCCCAGCTTTTATGAACCTACACCCTCTGAACCACGGCCAACGTTACCTGTGTGGAATCAAAAACAGCAATAAAAAGAGCTGATAAGCACGAAGGACAGACCGAGCAGTAAGGAGGGGAACAAACACAATGGCATCAACATCTGATGATGATCATCAGTGTTAAACTGTGTCTTTACTGCCTTTAACAAATATACACATGAGCAAACAACCAGGCATCAAATAAATGTGTTGAAGTTCCAGAGCGCTGCAGTTTGGAGAAATGAAAGCAGCCGACACGCCCGTGGAAAAAGTTGATCTTTTACCATAATATCTGGTGGATTTCACAGGTTTTTGAAACTTGTCCTGCATATTTGCTGGGGAAATAGTATTTCATGAGTATTTAGTATGAAAACAAAACTATAAATAACTTAAAGTAATATTATGAGAACAAAGTACTGTAGCACTTCTCCACTGAGAGACAATAAAATCAACATGATCTTATAAACAATCTCCTTGTAATAGTCTAGTGTACCTTTTTATTTCATCCTACACTTTTTGAACTCTGCTTTTTGGTCTAGAAGTGACAACATTGTCTTTTTATGTTATGCAAATTAACTTATTGCAGTGCAACACGGCTTTATTCACTATTTGCATACCACATCCTCTCAACCGCTGCCAAACATCGTCTGTGGGGGAATCAAGTCAACTATGAAAGAACTGGAACAGCAACAAAACGTATGGTGGTCAAATTAATTCATTGATACAAAAAAACTGAAAGAATTAAACAGGAACAGTAGGAAAGAAATATTTCTTGACGTGCATGTGCTTTTTCTTTTTACCACAAGATGTCAGCCAAGCGTCACGTTTCTGCAAGTTGGCGTCACACAAGTGTTTTATCAAGATTCTTCTTTATCTTAAATTAAATCATACAAACAAGTAAAGAACTCAACTTCAGGTATTCAGAGGAGGATTTAGTGTCACCGAGCATTATCCTGAGCATTATCATGAATATGTGGAAGTTCCAACATGTGGAAGTTTGGAGAATTGAAAGCTGCCCACACTTTTTTCCACGATGGAAACTTTTCACCAAATTTCACATTTTTTTTCTTATCACAAAACAAGAAGCACCAAAAAGCCTTAACAATAGTTTATCAAGAGAAATGTTAAAAAGTTGTTGGAGCAAATTTTACCACTTTACTGTATAGAGAAGTGCGGCTGCTCACACTGTCTTAATCTATTGACTGAAATACACGTTGTGGTCGTCAACGTGTTCGAATATAAAAGAAAAAGAGAAGAGGGAGAAGCTGCCAAACTGGTTTTAAAGGTTTAAATCAGAGACACTACTTCACCACCATGACTCTAAATGTGCGTTTAATAATTACTCAGGTCATTTCTAAGAAGCTGTTTGTTTTTTTTAATATATATTTCATTACTAAGATGTGTTTCCAAAGAATGAAGTCAGTGCTTTCAGGCCACTGCCACTTCCCAAAAATGCCTTCACTCTTCTGAAGCTAAAGCTCAGAGTGTTAACACCAAGACTGAAGTACAGGCACACACACAGCCCTTACACAGAGGGAAGTACCCAGGACTAACCATTTCAACACTGGGGTTTCCCACCAGCACAAAATAAAATCTTCTTTATAATGGCTGCTGATAGACTTCATCTTGCCTACTGATCTCTCTCCTACCTGCTACCTGTCAATCACCCCCAGTTTTGGTTGTGCACCCAGCTGTCTTGACCTTCGACGCCTCAGCTTGCCCATCACCTCGGGCAGCAAAACCAATTAGTGTCTGATAGTAAAACAGAGCCCTGCTCCCTAAACTTCTGAGATCTGTTTTTATTTATTTCTCTCAGTGACCACAAAACAATTTCCAGCAGTGACCCCCGGCGTCTCAGGTCAAGTGGGGAGATTTTCAGAGATACAATAATGGTTTTTTGTGCTTCACCTTTCATAGAAAGTGAAAAACAAACTGGCTGCCCTTGTTTGTGCCTCGCTGTACATTTTAAAGTTGAGATAATTAGATATTTAGTGACTATGATTTCAGGATGTGGGCGTGTTGGCATAACACATTTTGCCAGAGCTGTAAATAGAAATAAAACCAAATAATAACATAATAATAATAATAATGACCCTTGTGAATGTGTTTTTTTTTTGTGTGTTACTGTTTCCCGGTGAATCACACTCTTGTTTTGCATTTGGATGACAGAACAAGATTAGCTGCTGCTGAATCACCTCATGGAAAAGTCTCAGCGCTTTTATTGTTAGAGGAGCTTCCAATTAAGGCCGTTGAGAACATTTCAACTTCAAAAGGTCGTTCACCTGCATCAATAACTGCTTTTTCTCCCTCTGCGTCTCTGTTTGAGTGACAGGCTGCACAGCTGAGCAGCTTCAGCAGAAGATAGACAGACATCGCTCTGAGATGAGGAAGCCTGGAGGTCAGTCGGAGTGTCTGGGAATACATATCAGCTCAGACACTATACGATAACTATATTATTGTGACAGTTCTATGGTTAGGAGTGGGAAGGAAAGGGTCACGGTTACAGCCTGTGATAATGGTGCAATAATTTGGTTGGTTTGAGTTCAGAGGTCAGTCTCAGAAGGATGAATCAGAAAGTTTAAAGGTCAAGGAGACATTTCAAGGAAACCAACACTATTAGAGCCCATTAGAAATAATTCATGTCATCGGAGGATGTGTGATGGACAGGTTGTTGGTCTGTTGGCTATTTAATCCCAGATACTCGACACTCAATGTCTCCGAACTGTTTTCAGAAGTTGGACCAGCTACTGTTCAGCTTCAGGTTGGAGCGCCGTCATTAAAATAACATTTAGGCTTCAATTAGACAAACGACCTCACACTATGCTGCCATTTGCATTTCCATTAAGATGTTCAAGGCAACTCCATGCAGTCTTTTCTGCACCCACATCTCATGTCTGATCAATATGTGATCCTCAGCAATCCACGCAGGTGATTAGAGTCAGGACACTGATTAGGTTCAGCCTGAGGCTGTCGATAGTTTTTGGTTTTATGGAAGCTCAGTGTGTGGCCACTGTGTGACGTACCACATTTATTAAAACCTTTCTATTGAATTTGTGTCACTTAATTGTGGTTTTGATGAAAAGGACAGGAGAGAACCAGGCTCATGACGTGGATCGTCATACCTGGTGTGATTTTGGGTGGTTTACGATAAATAGAAGACAATCCTCCTTCAGACTGTCGCAATCAGCTTCTGCAGCTTCAGACTTGCGTGTCTCAGAAAGTCTGTCGGCTTCCTTTTGTTTCCCTTCAGAGAAAAGTACAACAACCTAAAAATATTTCAGGAGTTTAATAATTGAAGGAGAGCAAAACCTTCTCACGGTCTGTGGGTTATCGCTTTGCCAATGGAGCATCACAAGAGTGTGCACACAACTATTTATTACATTTTAGTTTGAGCTCATTTAAATGTTTGTGGACATCATTCAAGTTTCGATCACTAGCAGATAGAAACACTAGATAATAAATATTGTCGGGTAACTTTTGTCTTTATATTCTTTTAAAAAGCAGCTGAACAATCTATTACTGCCTACAGCGTTTTCCTCACGGGAAATTAGTTTAAACTACCTGTGATTCTTATTTCCTACAGACTTTGTCATACGCATTATACAAAAATAACCCAAGGTGATTTGAAATGAAATGATCAAATGGTGCCACCTTGTGTCTCTTCACATTATCTACCCTGTGGTAGATATCTGAAATTGATTTGTTTACTTTACTTTTCTTTTCCTTTCTTTTCTTTTCGTGCATTTTTGTTAAATGAAGCTGAGTTTCATCAGTGTGTGTTGAGCTGCAGTTATCGATCACAACCAAAGCTACATCCACATCATCCTGCTCACACTGTCAAACTCTTAGAAAATAAAAATAGAAGAAAATAAATGAAATACGTATCATCACATTGACCTGTAGCTTTCACTACCTTTCTGTCTAACCCCACCAATCTACAGTACACTTTAACAGAAAAAGTAAAAGGAACTGGATTCACTGTTCTGTGGTTCCTTCCTTTTGGATGGGAGTGTATTCCCTGTTACATCCTCACCATCAGGGCACTTTAGCATTTAAACTACAAAAATTATTCGGTCAAACGCCGCCTAGACCACCTCCATCTGGGGTGATTACTCTTTTGTTTAGCTGTCCACCACCACACTGTCTTTCCATAAGTTCACAGATTTCCTTCTCTATGTATCAGCCCCTTTCACCCAGTGACAGCTGATATCAGCTCCAGCCCCCCCAAGACCCCTTACAGCATAAGCGGTTTAGATGATGGCTGAAGGGTGTCTTTTTCCTTTATTGCAGCAGCAGTTAGTCCAGACTTTCTAAGCTAGGTCTCTCAAATGCCCCTCTGGTCGGTCATGTTTTTGTGTTTTGTGTTGAAATTCTTAGATTCTAAAGTGAAGTAAAGGTGAAATATGAAGACGGAAATGTGCTTAAGAAGATAAGAATAAGATTAGAGATTTATTGTAGATCAAAAAGGGGGAGAGGATCAAGAAGGAACAACATGGCACACAGATATAAATGGACAGGATACAGTTCATGAGAGGCTTTGGTCATCAGCTGTGAAGCCAAAGACAGATCATTTAAAGGAAATCAGGAGGCTGAATCATCACCGGGGAGTCTCTCAGTGGTGAAACAATAAAGAGAGAAAGTGTCAGGCAGACTGCGACAGAGAGAGAGGGAGATCAGAGTTGTCAAGATAGACAAAGGAAAGAAAGAACAAACAAAGTTTTCTTCCTTTACCTTCACTGTCTGTCTCTGTCCTCCTCATCACAGCTCGCTTTCCTCAGAAGTCTTGAAAAAAGCAGCGTCACTTTCAAAGCTGCCACAAATATATGCAGGTATTCTACAGCGTGTCACCCTGAGCCCTTCATTAGGTCTGTGACGGCCAAAAGGATCCTGTCCTAAATATGAAACGATTTCTTCTTTTCTTGATTTCATTTTCCTCTCAGTCCTTCTTCAGCAGGATCACTATGACCTTTTAGATGCTATTTTGTTGTTGCTGACAAACATGGACTTTAATTGTGTATTTTAATTGAACTGTATGACAGAAGTGAAGGAGAAAATGTAAGTTTAGCTTTTTGTTTGAGTACATTATAGGCTGTGTTGTGCTGCTATGAAAATACAATTTGTTATATTGTCTATAGCTTAGCATTAGGAAGCAGGTCCCCCTTCACCGAGGCCATCATTTTGTGCTGCCATGTTTCTACAGTAGACCATAATGGAGAATTTCTAATCCTCATGTGATATATGTATTCCTAGATATGACAAAGTGCACTTGGTGCAAACAATAATACTAAAACGTGTTAGGCTGATATAAGACTTACTAACAGCTGAAGAGATCATCATGTTTCCCTAACACAACTTTAGACCCCAAACTAATTAGCTCTTTACTCTCACTTCTAATATTGGCTCAGGAGAAACAGCTCTTTAATAGTATGCTGCTGTTTTAACTTGGTGATGCCTTCACCAGAAATAAGATCATCCTCAGACGAGCAGCAATCAGTTCATCGCTATCAATTAAGCTCATTTATTCTCAATTAGCTTCATACTTGTCTATGTTTAGTTTATTACCACAGAGGGAAGACAACAGAATAAAAACAAAAACACTGCACACAAGTCCGAAGAGAACGAGACGCTGAGATAGAACCACAAATCAAATGTAAAGGGTTTGACACTGAAAAACAGACCCAGTAACAGAGGCCATGATAAAGACAACAAGAAGGAGGAAGAGGAGGAGGAGGATGAAGGCTGAAACCGCAACACAACCAGCAAACATTGTTCTTCTTCTGTCTTCCTCCTTCTCCAAATAAAAGAAGCACATCAACGTGTTAACACACTGACAGCATCCGACATGTGCAGTGCCAAGAATTCAAACTAGAGAGGAGGTTAAGTATTTTTCAGGAGAAGTGTAACAGATACAGATTTTAGGAGTCAGACTAACTCCTGTTCGGATCATAGGAGCCACAGCTTTAAGCAAACAATAAGAAAAACAAGTTTTGGTGACTGTAGAGAGTTGAGTTTCAAATGTTGACACAGACAAAGCTGTATAATAATAATTCATCATTTAGTGAAGGCTGGTGCTCACTCACACAGCCACCGGTTTGGCTGTAGAAAATTTGAATTGTTAATAATTGAATACATTTGGGAGGTTGAGTGGATTCGTTGGGGGCTGAGGATGCTGCACATGCTCTTACTACTAAAATTAAACCATTACAGTTTGTGCACATGGACTGAGACACTTCTTTTAGTTCAACCTTTGTGTTTCGAAGGCTACGTTTAATATACATAATTATGGACAGACATGACAAACCCTGGACCTTCACTGGTTGGTGAGCGTGTGATGATGAGGAGATCCACTTTTAGATGGGTTTGCAGATACACACACTAACACACAAGCATGTCTTGCTGCTGACTTCATGTTTTCCCAACTCTTACTGTAACTTCACTGACGTAAAATGATAGATTAAAGCTGTAAAGACAAAAATAAATAAAATAAAATGTTAATTTCTGTTTTACCAGGTATTTGGAGAGTTATCACTGTGAAATCTATGTTACACTGCAGCGTTAAGAGTTAAAACATCACACAGATTTATAGATGTGCACTTGCTTAGTTAATTTAGCTCTTTTGTGCAGTTTACCATGGTAATTAAAAGGTAATTAAAAAAGAGGATCAGTGCAATCAGCCATGTGGCAGAATTCAGCATTTATATTAGTTCCTCTTCATTGCCAACCATCAGCGCAAATGAACAAGCCTTCCTATATTTATTTTGAACGCTCGGAATGAGCTCTCACAAAAAGAGTAAACGGTTGTTTAGTTGTCTTTCAGAGGGATTTGATATGAAGCAGGTTATTCTTCATCACATATCAAGAAAAAACTGCTGTACACCAGGATATAAAAGCTCACACAGCACAACACCGACCAGCACAGAACTGTAAAAATAAGAAAATAAAATGACAACAGCTGAGGAGTGTTAGAGGTCTGTGCGTGTTTACATGTGTGTGCATGTCTGAGTGCTTGTGTGTGATCATGCACAATTCAAAAGTGTGTCTCTGTGTTCCTGAGCAAACGGACACGTGGAGCTAAGCTTGTGTTTCCAACAGGGATTCCTGATGTATTTGATCCCTGCTCTCTAAGAGGGAAGCAAGGCGTGTGAAAAAGAGAAAAGATGTGAGGGGAAACGCTGCAGCCAGCTGAGCCGAATGCTCAAACGCTGCCTGCTGTTGATGGACAGCCTCAGCTGCCAAATCTATTGATCAAATCAATGCATTAGTCCTGAGAGTCGGATGGGAGCCACACAGGCTTTGCACCATCTCCACCAGCCTTCAGAGGATTCCTCCGTACTTATCCTGCTGTCTTAGTGTGAAACTCGACACTCTGAATGTTAAAACATCTCACAGAAGTTAGCTGTGATGCTTCAGCCAAAATCTTCTCTGAGCTTTAAAACTAAAAAATGAGTGTTGTCAAGTTAATTGCCGCTGACGCTGAGCGAGATAACTCATCTCTGCTTTAATTTGTTGCTAATTGTAGAATTTCATATGGACGGTGCTCTGCTCAAAAACACTACAAGGATTCATTTGTAGTCAGAGCAGCAAAGTGACACAGCGCCTGCTCCTGCAGCTGGTGTAGACATGCACGGGAAAAATGGAAAGTGCTGATTCGATCCTCCCACTATTTGTGAATGTGGGTTTTAATATTTGACAGATTGTTCTGCCAAAACAAGTGTGGCCCTCATCGCACCATATGCTTTGTGGTTGTACTCTGGTGGCCTCTGAGATCTTCTGACTGGACCCACGAGCTGTGAGATCCGGCTCTTTGTTTTGATATTATTCATGGATGGCGTCTATTCAGCAGCACTGTTCCCATTGCTGGAAAACTAAATGACTCCTGCTGCATTTCTGCAAACTGTTCACAGAAACTTTCCAAGTATTCGCCTGTCCATTTATTATTTGTTTGTCATGTGTCATATCTTTTCATGAATTAGTATAATTACATTATCATCTGCTTTGATTAAGACATTTACATGGAGACTGGGGGGTGGCAGAGGAGGTGTCACACTCAGACAAGCCAGGAACAAAGTTCAAGGTGTTGGCTGCCGAGGCGAACAAATCAGAAGTCAGATCATGACACTTCTGTTTACATGGAGTCAATGGATGGAAGATTACCCATGAGCCTCTGGGACTGGGCCTGTGCATGCAGACAGTGTCTGTGGATTTGACAAAGTAGGAAGCTCTCAGTCATCAGCCCCCAGGGAGCTGGACGCCACGACGGGCTGAATGCTGAGTGGGTTTCAGAGACTCAGACGCCTCAACATGTCAAACACTCGTGACTGAACTGCGGCTCGTGTATCACATCGTGTGATGATTCAACACGTTACTCCACGAAAACCCTGAAGAATGTAATATTAACAAAAGGCGAGTTTGTAATAATCATCTAATTTGTTCCTTCATTCCTCAGCATGACTTTCTTAAAAACCTTTGGCTTCATGACATTCAATTTGGTAAGTATGACAAACACCCACAGTGCAAGACGATCCATCACAGCAAACATGAAGTCCTAATTAGTGTGTGTGTGTGTGTGTGCGTGTGTGTGTGTTCTCTGTTTACTGTCGGGAACCTGACACCAACAGGAGAGCAAATTAACCTCATCAGCCTACAGTGTTTGTCACATTTATGTTGTCGTCATCTTTTTTAGTTCCAGCTAAAAAAAAGAGACTTGAATTTAAAATCTTTTTGTCTCGTTCATCTTGACGTGAGTAAATAACTTGTGCATTAAAGTCCTGCTAAAGCTGCTGTAAAGTTGTGCTTAGAGATAAACACTAACATCAAGCCGACACTCATCGGGTCATCAGTGAATGTCTGACTGGCAGTTGTTCTCGATTAGAAGGAGCTATTAACCCGCCTGTGGTGAGAGTGGCCGGAAAATAGTAAGAAAATGCTGCCAAGTGCTATGGATTTGTAAATCTGTGGTTCACTTCCACCACATGCTGCTGGAAACGGGATTCCATTTACATAATGTATGTGCTAACTAGAAATTTATGTTACATCTGGTTAACACATACATTAATACTAATATATTATAATGTGGGTGGTAGAGCCACAGCAGCCCACAGGACTCAGTGTCTCTTCCTGTTTATATCCAAGTGTCTCTAGTGTTTCCTGAATTCCCCATAGAACCAGATAAGGTTTGTAAAACTAAACAAGAAACGTGGAGTAAAAGCTTGTTTCCGTTTGGCGAAGGTGTTTTTATTCAAGTAAATGCATTAGTTTAAAAATGTCCTACAGAAACTCTCAACACGTTCCTTAATCTGCAGCAGATCTGCTCCAAAGACAAAAAAGCTAATCAGTCGTTCTGCGAGTCACAGTTGAACTTCCAAACTAATTTAATTAAAATCTTCACACTTTTGATATCCTGCTAACAAACAAACAGAAACAATGGAAACTGAGCTTGGGACTGAAAACATAACCTCCTTCGACAAAGTAATAAAAAAAATAGCTTTACGGGATTTATTAAAAAGAAGAAAACGGCTTCATTTGCTGATTGAGGTTATATCTATATCATCTTCTGGTGTTTGAGCATATTGATTAACCAACTCAAATCTTATTTCTAACTGAAAATGAACTTCTCTTTTCTTTGCCAAGTTGAAAACTAATTAAATAACAGTTTTTTTTTAAATAAAAAGCTGAGATAGATGAGATGAAATGACCGAACAACGCTTGGATGTAATGATTCACATCCTGTTGTAGCTGCAGGTGCCACCGTTCAGCCGTGCATGAATTTATTCCCACTAATTAGGATGTCGGCCTGATCTGAGTGGAAATCAAAGCCTAATAATTTAATTTTGGGCAGAATGACTTGTTATTTAGTGAAGACTGATGATCAATGTGCATAAGATGAGTTGCAGAAGACTATCAGACAGTAGCCACTGCTCCCTGTGTGTTTTACCTTAACTCTGCAGCCAGGTGCATGTTCTTCATGCTCCATCATAATCACCACCCACATGAAGCATTTCACTACTCAATAAAATGAATTTTGCAGCAGTATCTGTTTTCAAATCACACCTCTCCATCCATATTTACAGCCATCCATAGGCCACCAGGCCGCGTGCTAAAGGTCCTCTCCTCCTCTGAATAATTATTCAGTCTCAGATGCTGTAATACATCAGCAGCACTGGTTATGGCTCAAGGTCAGAGCCAAGTGTCCAGAGAGCGGAGCGGGTGATGGATTACTGTTTTCCAGTGCCTTGAACTCTGCAGGACAGTGACAGATTTCAGCAAATCAAGGAAGACCTTTTTCACTGAGTCTTAATTGACACCTCAGAGCACCTGAAGGAATAACAGCTTCAGTTTTCCTGTGTGTGATACTCTCGTGTGGACCCTCATCGTCGTGTTGGATAAATGGAGTGTCTCACTCCGAGGAAGCAGCAATCTCCTCGCCTCGACCTTCCCGCCGACAGTCAACACCTAATCTTCCTCCTCCTCCTCAGCTTCATCTAACGGATTGTTGTTTTGTAATAATAATCTGCCTGTACTCAACACTAACATTTCCCTCCGGTGCTTCTCTATATTAACAAATGTAGTTCAAATGGGCCATCTGCCTTTACCCAACTGGTCAAGGCAGATGGCTGCCCACCTTGAACCTGGCTCCATTAAATGGAGATTAAAGGTCTTTACTTAAAATCAATGTAGGCTGTGGTAATGTAAATGACATTTGATCACACTAGTTAATATTTTTTAACCTAAATAATTAATTGGAAACAGTGGATTAGGTGTTTTATATACACACAACGTCAGTGAGGCCCTGATTTAATCAACTCTGTGACAGCAGGTATCGTTACAGGATTCAGATAATTAACTGATGGCAGCCAGGTGTCAGCGGAGGCAGGTGACACAAATCTCTCCCAGATTCAACTGTTTATTTGCTTAGTAAGCACCACACTTGAAATTTTCAATGAATTTAAGCTTAACTACCAACTCTATTTCTGTATCCAGAGAAGCTCTGCTTGAATAAATATTAAACTTTTTTGTCATAAAAAAATTGGTAACATTTATGGGAAAAAGCATTTCGTAGTCCTCTGGCAGATACGACACCGCAAAAAGATTGCTATGACCCCAGACTAGCAATGCTATTTAGTAAATTATAAAACTTATCTATCTCAGAGAGAAAAGAAAAATAATATGAAACCGAATGTTTGCAAGATACTAATAATGTTATGTGCCCACTCACTCTAAATTCACTATGGATGAAAAAAGAAAAGAGGCTGTTTGGACACAAAGAGACTGAATCTGTCTCATCTACACAGAGTCTGTGATTAAAAGCGTCCTCTACAATTGTCATCATGGCATTGTGGATTAGCCCGACATGCTCTGGGTGCGTCTATTCTCCATCAGTTGGCGGCAGCTGAGCTCCCAGTGTTGTGAGTGAAACAGCATAAATCTTTTTTTTTGTAAACATTTAAGCTGAGTTCTCTCAGAGGAGCCAGTTAAATTAACCCTGATGAACTCTCATTTTAAAATCATCATGACGTGAGAGGAAATCGAGAGAGTCACGACAAACAGAATGCAGCTCAATTAAAGTCTGCATGAGCGTTTGAAAAGAAACTGATGCAGCGAATTAGAAGAATCCAGTAGATGCACATACAGACCTGTATACAGTAAATAAAGCACATACAGGTGATGAAACTCACCTGTATGTGGGGAAATTAATGTGCAGTGTAATATTTTCTCACATCTCAAACTTGCATACAAATATTAGTGTGTATTAGTATATCATGCATTATTTTCTAAAATAGAAAAGAAAACTGATACTAAACATTCATCACCACTCTAACAGTCGTCACATGTTGCCAGTATTGATGTCGTTATTTAAAAAAGAGGTTCAGACACTGTGTGTACAGTATAATGTCTTCCAGTGCTGCTGTGCATTGTAAAATCACACCATGGAAAAAGGCACATGAAAGGGAAGAGGAGCAGGGAGTGCTGACAGCATGCTGTGCTCTCTGGTGTAGGGTGAATAAAGTTGCACAAAGTCTCCAGTGTCGACAGGTGAAACTGCCAAAAGGAGCAGCTCTTCCCCTGATTCTGGCCTCGTGGGGCAAGTTTCACTGCTGCTGTGTCTTTTCCCAGCGACGCTTCCAACTATACAAAAAAAGAAAGTGTCACGAGCCACATTCGACTCAGTGGGAGTTTCGCTTGAGCAGTCCAACCTGTGGCCTGCATGCTGCTGACCCCTGACGACTGCACTGTCAGTGTGCAAACAGAGACGCTCTTCATGCTGTCAGCTGTGCAGATGCAGTCGACAGCAGAATCGTGACTCCAGCAGCAGCAGCAGCATCCCAACGCTGAGAAGTATTTTAATATGAATAAATGTAATAAAGGAATACATAAAAGAAATCTCAAGAACTGCCTTCTTCCACCTGAGGAATACTGCTAGGAGCATCCTGTCTCAGAGTGATGCTGAAAAACTCGTCCATGTATTTGTTACTTCCAAACTGGACTATTTACATTCACTACTTTGTCCCAATAACTGCTTAAAAAGCCTTTAATCCAAAATGTTGCAGCCAGAGTTCTGTTTGACTTTCTGCTCCTTCATTCAAATTTACCTCCCAGCCTGACTTTATTCAGTCCTGAGATTAACCTGGAACCAAACAAGCCCAAATCTGGCCAAAGCCAGTACTTTAATGTCACTATGACTCTCCCATGGCTACACACCAAGATCACAGTTACGCTTAATAAAAGCTTTCCGACCATTCACATCATCTCTTTCAAACTCAGTGGGTTCAGAAGCTTCAAAGAAAAGAACACCTACTGTGAAACATGGAGGGGGCTCAGTTATGTCCTGGGGCTGCTTAGTAGTGTCTCTAGTATGAAACATACCACCCAGTATCAGCTGCAGGTCATGGATCCATCAACACAGTGATAGATAAAACACATTGAAGCACCAATGGCTAAAATTCATGTGTTATTCTGTATTCAGTATTGCTAACCTGTGTGGTGAATTGTGTTACAAGACTATTATTTAAACACAGAATTGTCTTTACTTCAAATAACTGAGGTGAAGATGATCTTGACTTATGAGCTGAATTATTTTTCTTTCTTGGTGCTGCAGCATGTGTCATTACAACAAGTCCTCTTGTTGTTCTCCCTAATGAGGTGTCATTAGAGGCACGGCTGCATCTCTCTCTGTAAATAATGCATGCTGACAACCACCCAGCTGCTGTCATCTGCATCATAAGGGTCCCGTACACGGTGGACAGCAGTAGGAGGCCCTATCTCATATCAAGTCTCTGTGTCTGTGTGGTATTGTTTCAGCACAGAGAGAGGCAAGGTGGGAATTAACTTGACATCTCCAGAACCTGAACGTTTCCCAGAACAAAGGATGGTGAAGTTATCTCCTCGCTGCAGACAGATGCATATTAATACCTATCAGACACAGCACACAGAGAACATGGAAATTTATGCTAATTAAATTTAGCTGTTTTAGCAAAAGAAGAATTCATTCAGATATTAGTTTATAAACCTCAGGTGATGTCACAGGTTCGCCTGTTTATTAACCCATAGGAACCCAGACCCATTTCTGCTAAAAGAAAAATGATGTGGGAAATGAAAACAAACCAAATGGACCATGTGGAACACATTTCTTAAAGTGTTGGTGACACCTGTGTCACTGTGGATTCTTACGGGTAACAGTTATTCTCAGTTGCTAAAACACAAAACCACATTCTCAGAACCAAATTCTCAGTGGCCTAAATTAATTTTTCAAATCAAACTCTACCCTACAGGTAATAGAGACAATTTGCAAAACTCACATTTCACATCATGATACAATTGTGTTGCAATGTTGTAAATAGTGGCAGCAAAATGTGATCATCAGCTCTAACACAGCTGTCATCTTTTACACCCAACAACTCAACATTGAACACACGTGTTCTCCCTAATCTGACAGTCGTGGATGAGGTCATTTGGCCAAACCCTGCACAAAGACATGACATGATGTTGCAGAATGCTGTGATTGTGCAGTAATGTGGTTTGTGTGTTAATGTTTTTTTTATTAAAATTGATTTAATATAGTGTAAATATTTATAATTCATGTAGAGTCTAATGAAGGCTCTGTGGTGAATATATTTCTACTGTACTTGCTGCGTTTATCATTTGAGATAAACCTTAAAGATTACTGGTTTTAAGGTTTAAAAGAAAGGTCTGGGGTTTTGTGAACAGAGTTTGAATTGTTGGATTTATGTGTGGAGGTTTCAATAAATTAGTTTTTGCAAATTGGAAAAACTGTGATCAAGCTCAAAATCTCAAATGTTCATTGATTCAACACCGACTTTGCACCATTTCAATTCTCACAACAGAGTTGGCGATGGAAGAATTGAACAGATCATTACAAAAAGGTTAAAAGGTTAATAAAAAATGCACGACTGTGACCCAGCAATAAGGAAACATGAACGCACTTCAGAAAAAAAAAGATCAATTGCTTTATTGTCACAGAACTGAATTGTTTGTTATTAAAATATCTGTGAAAATTAAAAGCTCACAGCAGCTCACTGGAAGTGATGTGCTGCAAGAAGAGAAACAAACCTCTGTCAGACAAAACCAGAAACTCCTCAAACAGTATAAGGTGACGTTCATTAACAGCCCACAAAGAATAAAGCTGCTCTGGAGTCCTCAGTTTGTGGTTTTATCATAACACAATAACGGTACCATCACACTAAAGCTGATTTCATAACTGTTTTTTACGTTCAGGGATTCACTGCATGTTACTGAGACATTTATCACGTGTCTGATTTGCCTCAGTAATTAGGGTTAGATTAAATAAAATTTAAATAAAAAAATTTAAAAATGAGTTAAAGATGAATGAAACAAGGAATCAATTTAAAAAGAAATAGAAATACATTATGAAAGGCAATAAAACAGGGTGTAATATGTAATATGTCTGACTGTTTATTAATGTTTCTTTGCCTCACAGGTCAGAATAGTGTGTGTGGTGTGTTTGTCTTACTTTGGATGTTTTGTTTATACTGAATTAAAAAAGATAAATAAAATTATTTGCTGTAAACTACAGAAGCATGGTCAATTATGGTGAAAAACTAAAAAACAAAAACTAAAAATTGGAGATTTAATTAACTTTTAGCTTCTAAACTATCTGAGGTAAATATTTGGCTCCGTCACTCAAAACAAAAAAACATTCATTATCCATGTCAGAAAATTAATTAACCCAGATCTAACAAAAACTTCTCTTACTGTAAAATTAACACCAGGACAGAAAAAACGACTGTTTTATATAAAGTTGTCATTTTAAGATTTACATCATTATGTATTTACAATTGTTTTACTGACAAATTCAACACTTTGTTTTTCTGCATCCATATACAGTCTTTACAAAAGAACAACTACAGAAGCAAAAACATAACCAGAGAAGACAGAACATGAGCGTATCGTTCTGTCCGTAGCTTCCTGTCTTGTTGAGCCACAGCTCGGGCTCAGTTTGTCCTGTAAAGCACTGAGGCTTGACAAAGCATCTCTGTCTCTGTCCGCCTCCTCAGCTCCAACACCGCACAGTCAGCAGCGAGTTGAACCTCCACCTAAATATAAAATTCCTTCTGGTTCTCGCTCGGACCGTTGTGTGAGCACGTCTGGCTGCTGAATGGCAGCTCAGGGCTGTCTGCAGGTTTTACAGTTTTTACTTCCTGGTTCTGACACGTCCCCTTTCTCCTGTAGAGGATTCTGGCCATTATGGCCAATGCAGACACGGTCACAAAGATCACCAGCGCTATGACACCTGCAGAGAAATGACAAACGTTACAGTTGGCAGCTTCCCATTATTTTAAAGATGTTCTTGTTGAAAGGAGCTCAAATTTTCAGGTCTGTCTTAAAACTGCTTGCTGGGAGATTCTTTGGGAGCCTCACAGGTTCTGCACAAGAAGAGAACGGACTCAATTACAAGTAGCAACAAACGAGACTGGTGGGAAAACAGCGAGCAAATGCTGCTGCTTTGTTTCCAGTTTTTATGTTGGCCTTCCTAACTCTTCTTTCTCTTTTTGAATAACGAACACAGACTTCTGCCACCTGCAGTTTTGAGTTTTTAGGCTCAGGCGACATGAGACAACGCAGCAGTTGATCTAAGTTGCCTCTTTATGTGTCTCAGCTTTCTCAGCAAGTTTTCACCATCCTACTTTATTAAGCTGTATCTGAGAATTAGTAAACACTAACATTTTATTACATTTTACAAATAAAGTTAACAGCTATTTTAGATTGCAGATGATATTAAAGTGCTCTGTGACTTTATTGGCCCTTAAAATGGATTACATTGGAATTAAAGAACTAAAATGCAGCAAACATTATCAAATAAAACTACTTAAAACCTACTGAAAAGGTTTGTGGCCCAGCAAATTTAAAGAGAGCATAAAATTGCTTAAGCTTTATCACTAGCAGTGTAGTTGACTCCTTTTTCTTCAGAACTAATAGAAATTCTCTGCACCAATATTAGTGATGCAATTAAAGTTTAAACATCATTTCACTGTCAGTTTTTCTACAAACAGATGCAGAAAAAGAGAAATTAAATAATCAGAATTTCATAAAAGACATGGTAGGAGCCTTTAACTGCTTGATATCACTCCCACTTGTTTTGCAGACCGATTCTGTCTCAGGATTGATGATAATTGCAGTGTGACAGTCGTTGCTATTGCAGTACCTCCAATTAAAGCTGAGTCACTCCTAATGTTATTGACTAGAGGTTGACCTGTTCCCACTGATCCAGAGTGGCCTGCAGCACAAAGAGGTGGAAGAAGGAAGAGAAGAAGATACATATAGAGGAAGAAACACAGGGGAATAAAAAGAGTTATGAAAAAGAAAAATATGAAATGAAGCTGAACAAATGAGAGGAAAAAGGAGAGGAGCGAAGAGTCATTAGTGACATGAAAAACTGTCTGTGTTTTCCATCCTCCACTCTGAAAATCAATGTGCAGACACTTGAAACCTGTCCAAGCTACATGAGGTAATCCGTCACAGTGGATACACACAACGCATTTAGTTACTGTCTGCATGCCACTGTCTGTTTTAGATTGGAGTGTTGCATTCAGGAAACTAATTGAAACATTCAAAACCAGAAAGCCTCAAAGCTGCCAGTGTACAGCCAACACTTAACCAACACAGTAAACAAGAGTCCCTAATTCAAGCCTCTCGGTGGGTGTTTACCACAACAAAAATCAATTGACATTAGAAAAGCAGAGTTGCACAGTGAATGTTAATACAAGTGTTTCTATTTTCAACAAGAAATCATAGCATTGCCTAGATTTAATGGATAACTTCCAAAATTTAACATATGTAAGGACCCATTACTACATTAGCATCCCTCTCTATGTGGAAGCTGGAATACTTACAATAACAGCTACCATTGCAATTACCAGACCACTTCAGGTGCACTGCCTCCCAGAAATTCCCATGAAGGAGATGAAACAATTTTACTCTGACCTGAGAGGTGGTGTGTGGTTTCTACTGCGTGAGGATTTGGTGAAGGGGAGCCACAAATGGACTGCACCAGCGGGCCGGTGACAGTGACAGGGCTGGTGTCTGGGTGGAGCAGAGCAGCCTTCAGAGGGCTCACGGAGTTAAAGACAACAGCAGACAGGCAGCCTGTGAAACCCAGAGAGGCGGCCCGAGCCAGTTCTGGATCAAAATCACGAGAGTCTGGAGGGAAAGACAGAGAAACACTTCATAGTGTTTAATGTATTTTATTGGAGAAACCATCACAAAACATTAACTTTTAGCGGATGTGATAAACATTTTGTATGAGTCTGATCTCCCTATAAACCCTAACCCTGCACTTCACTGCTACAGCTCTCCAAAACAAATAACACTGCAGTGTACTCATCATATCCAAGAGCTCCCAGAGAAATAGACCTGTGATGATGCAGTAGGTGAAAGGTTCTGTGGTTTTGTTGAGAGAATCCTGAAAAATGGGTTGTGGTTTTAGTACATCTAGCAGTATGGGTGCCCTGTCTGCAGAGTTTGAAAAGTTGTAGCGTACAGGAAACACCATATACAAACAACAGAGAAGGAGGCTTCTTGCTGAGTTGGCAGAGTAAGGGTAATTATTTTGAATGTGCTGTTGACCAGTGCATTTTCAGTTATACAGTGGAGGCTGTATTTATTATACCAGTCCTCTGTTTGGGTGTGATCTGCATTTTTGTGGTAAGCACAACAATGTTGTGGTTGTCTTCGCTATCTGGGACTATTAGTCATGTTGCTGTGTTGCCTTTTTTCTTACCATTTAGTTGCTGTGTTACTACTTCAGTTGCCCTGAAAAGCCTGTTTGTTATGCTGTCGTTGAGGTATTGAGTATTGAGTTTCAGAGCCGAAAACAAATTTCCCTAAAGAGACAAATCATAAATCTTTTCTCTTATCTTATATTGAGGGAATATGCAGAAACATTTTCTATATTTGCAGCTAAAGCAATTTTATTCTATACAGAATCAAATCTTGCATAAGCTGCCAAGTAGCTGCTAATTAGTTGCAGTGTTTTGAGCCCTAAGAGCCTGGTGTAAGTGAAACACACTTTAACACCTGGTGAGTAAGAAGGAGTCACAGCAGGAATTCTTCTAAAAGCCACACCTGGAAAATAAACCGGATGGATAATTACACCAGAAATAACATCTTTAAGTAGCATTGTGTTGTAGAGCGCAGTGCTGGTTGGTCTATACCTAAATATTTCTACAGATGTGTACGATAAGTTAACATTGGTCTATGTTTATGATTCTACTCATTGTGGTTTAATATTTGCCAAGTAATCAAGCTGTACTGTCATAGGAAATCATTTTTCCAGCAGTTCTGAGCTGTCATATTAAAATAGCAAATAGCAAAACAGCATTAATTTCTATGTTGTTTCAATCATTATTTAAGTTATGTACTTTCTATCTGCTGTAGCCTTGTCTTCCACCAGGAAAATATTGTCAACAAGGAGAAAAGCAATATGTATATGATAAAGGTGAACTTTTAAAAATCAATAACTTGTCTGTTGTCTGTGCTTCCACTCTGAAATTGTAAGACTAGTGGCTCTTGCAACTATATTTGCGGCTTCACTAATTCTTTACCAGCTATATTCTAGAGAACAGTGTATCCAGGGGATCATAATGAAAGTTTACCTCATATTTCACTGTGCAATAAGACAGAAATTCTCTGAAATGAGTCTGAGTGGTTTGAAGCTTGAAAGGCCCTGTCTGGGTTTTTGTCGTCTCACTTACTGTGCACTCTGCCGAGAACCAGCAACCTGATGGCATTGAACTCTACATCAGACGTGAGGTTAAAGTCCTCTTTGATGTTCTGGTCAATCTGAAAGAATAAATCAAAACAAACTCATTGCACTACTGAAAATGTCAATAACTAAAGAAGGTGGCTTGGAAGAACTTTGCTCGCTTCTCACGTTTATCTCAGACTAAATATCCCACAACACAAAGCATGCTACATATTAAAATGACTTTAATGACATTATAGGAATCCTAACTGAGCCAGCTATCCTGTCACTGAGCTGCCATCACCAAGTTTGTTTCCACTGTTTGACTGCAGCTCATGCTTTATTACTGGATCTATGAGTGCTTCCTGCAGTTCATCCTGCTGTCTTCTTGTTGCTTCTCCTTTTGGTCGCTCATGTTGACTGCTGAGAAAACTGGGCTGACTCAGGGTTTAATATTGACTGAGGACACTGGTGCTGTCTGTTACCTGCACAGAGACGGCATGTGCAAGTCTGCTGATGGTGACTGTATGTAGCTGTCCGTTGGTGAGGTTCCTCACTTTACTCTTCAGGGTCTCTGCATCTTTGCTGCCATCTAGCCTGTATCTCACCTCCAGCTTGTCTGCACACACAAATCAACAAAACAACACTGGTACGTTCTCTGTATGATGATCCCAAGGCAAAACATCTCAAAACAAACTCCTACTATTTAAGAAAATATTTTGTAGTGTAGCCTCCACATTAACGACAGCACAATGTTTAGGGTTCTGTTTTCATCCTCGTTGTGCTTTAACAAAAAACAATTGTAGGTAGTACTAACATGAGAGCGACAGGATGTTCTGAGTCAACAGCACCTAAGAATGAAGGTGAATAATGACAGAGAATCAAGTTAATTTGTATAATTTTCATGGCATGTTGGAGGGATAATTTCAGTCCATTCCATGGGTGAAAGGAAGATGTACCAGGCTTTACTGGAAAGCATATTTTCCATTACACGGTGCATATTAAAGCACTAAAAATTGTTTACTGGACGATATAAGCATATCCTAAAGAATAATAATTGTAAATGCATGTAATCCTGGTGAATCTGAATAAGACAGAGTTTCATATGCAGAGAGAGGTGAGATAAGTTTTACAAGTTCTCCAATTATGCATCATTCATGATATTCAACCGTGCAAATAATTTTTAACACTTAACATTTGCCTTCTTACCACACTTATTAGAAGAGAGGAGACACAGGAAAGCAAGACACAGACTTTGTGTGTTGACAGTGTAATGACCATGACAGGAGGTGACTATAGAGCTGAGAGGCGCAGATGACTCCACAGAGATGGAGATTGTCAGAAAGCTCGTAGGTGGTAAAAAACTGGTGATAGATGAACTTTTCAACTTTCAGCAGTTGACAGCAGAAGATTTCCACATTGCCCTTGTTATTCTACTAGAACAAGCTTAGTTTCGAGAACAAGAGATAAATCTGAATGTAAAATCGAGGACTGCGTTATGGTATATAAATAACCAAATTGATTTATAATTATCTGAAAAATACACAGTAGGAAGATAGTAGGAAAAGGTTACTGACAAATTATTTACTTACAGCCTGAATAAAAATTTGCAGAACATAAATTAGATATCAGACACAAAACAAACATTAGTTTTAATTTACATTTTGCACTTTAGGACAGTTTAACACAAAATACAGCTGTCAGTTGAATGAATGGTAGGCTACAGAGATGTAACAGTTCATAATTAATGTAGATTGATTACAATGTGCCAGAATGTGCTCAGCAGTGCAACACAAAATTGATGCATCATTTACATAATTTACTCTGAAAGAAATTATCACCTTGTTTTGCAACTAAAAAAG
This sequence comes from Anabas testudineus, assembly GCF_900324465.2. Lineage (NCBI taxonomy): Eukaryota > Metazoa > Chordata > Actinopteri > Anabantiformes > Anabantidae > Anabas > Anabas testudineus. Next base: position 17,658,039 of record NC_046624.1, read on the forward strand.
ACAAGTGCACATCTTCAGGAATGACAGAGTTCATGTATTTATTATTGAGGAACTGGCTTGTCTGTGGTTATTGCTGGTGGTATGCTGGGTCAGGAGAGCTTCTAAATGTGCATGTGTATTTTCAAGCACAAGAAGAATCTGATAAATTGGTTTTGTTGCATGGAAATGAGAATATGCACCTGGAATTTGATAGTCAGTTGCTACAAAACAAACTCTCCTTTGAAATACAAACAATGCAATCACCATAATTTATTTTATACCCATGCATATTACCTTTTTGTTTGCCTTCTATCTAATTACATTTTCAACAGCGTAGATACTGAATACTTAGTTCAGCTTTTATATTTTTGATGTCAGAATGAGCGACTTCTGACAAGATTTTTACCATCTGCTTTTGCTTACAGCTTCATAATCTCACCATAGTAATGTAATTTTCAGAAAAGACTCAGGGACAAGGTGTGCACCATGTTGGATTGGTAAATCAGGCTTCAGGTCTTTTGAATTTGACTTTCATACCATAATTATGAAACACCTGTGGCTTTAACCTCACTGGTTATAAAGGGATGTGTGCAGCCCATCTAAAGGGAGAACCCCGCTGCAGTTTGGATATGGAATGGGAGCTGATGCTGTTCTTACCTTCGCCAATTAAAAAAGCCTCATGTAGGATTTCTATTTTGCTTTTAACAAACTTCAGTCTCATATTTTAGTTGAAAAGTTGTTACCTGTTAGTAAAAGTTAAGTCAGGACATCATTGGTTTGACCTTGTCAGATCTGCATGATTCCTCCACTGGGTCACCACAGGGCTCTGTCTTTTCACCCTTAGTAAACATGTACACATGTACACAGCTGACTGCATCTATAATATCCTGGTCTGGCAATCTCTCTGTGTGGTATGGGAAAAAGTTGCACCATATATATATATATATATATAATCAGTGAAAGGTACATAGAGTCATTTGTCTGTTAGAACTAAAACTTCTATACAGCAGCACATCAAACAAGCTGTTCAAAGAGGTTTATCACCAAAAGAAATCTGTTCCAGAGTTTTAATGGGGTGCTTCAGTTTTAATGCAGCTACCTGCCAACTACCTGATCACCATGGTAACTCTAATGACTTGCTCGTCATCAGCTTCCCCCAGTCTGGGTTATTAAAGCAGCCCATTCACAGTCTATTTACAGCTAATCTATGTGGAATCCTGCCCATAATAAGTGCTTCAGCCTCTTTTGTCCTTTCCAATTCAACTGACCCCACGTTCCACTCAACCCGTTGAACTCATGGCGAGTTGATTAAACACAGAGGTGAACGGCAGCAAAGGACAGACAAACTGGATGAAAGGAATAATAAGGAGAGCAAAACGAGAACAGAAAGAAGCTGATGAGAAGGGAAACTTGCTATGGAGGATTCATAAAGCCACAGTGGGCCTCATGCAAGAACCACTCCTATGAACAGAATTATCCATGATGGCGAGAGAATAGTGGTGTTCACCAGTTTATCTTGTGGGAGGTGGTCAACTCTAATATCTAAGTAAAAACTAATTTAATTTATTCATACAAAAGACAAAGATGATAAACAACATGCTGATGCTACAAGGGTGAATGCAGATGCTCAAATACAACACAAAATAGTTAAAGAATAAGAAGTCCTTGTTACAGATGAGAGGATCTGAGCACTCACCATGCCTGTTGAGCAGCAGAGCCAGGTACTCTTGGTGGTAGGAGCCGATGTAGAGGAGTAGAGCTGGGCTTTGGCTGGTTCTGAAGCTCAGGGAGACATTTTCTGCTCTCAGGGTCATGTCAGAGTATATGGAAGAGGGTAGGGCACTGCTGCTGCTCCTGTTCAGCTCACTGAACACCTGTTCTTTGAAGATGTAGCTGACGGATGTTCCCGACTTGAAGCTGGCTGAAACCTCTGAAATGATGGAGAAAAAGTCAGAGAGTTTAATTACAACAGGAGTCACAGCAGTTGTCTCATTTCTTTTTGTATGGCAGATGCATATGTTGTTACCTTTTATCTTTTCTATACGTCACTTAAAAATTCACTTTACTGTTTCCCATTGATAGTATACCATTATGATTTAAATCAATTATTAATAAATTATTCATTATATTCCTTAAAGTTAAATCTTCAATTAACTGTCTTTACATACTCAATCTAGGTACAGACTTATCTCAGGGGACTGTTCAGTGATACATATACTGTACGTGCAGTATCTTAGCAGCTCTGACAACACCTAATTAGTGAGCTGGTGAGAGGCAGTCGCAGAAAACCAGCTGACAGGTGAAAAGAACAATATGATTGCTGCTAATTATAATGCAGTTGTTTATCAGAGTTGTTGCAGATAGGCCTGTGGAGTTCCAAGAGACCACACAGCTGATAACTAGAGTTCTAATGCTATTATGCTTTTTTTTTTTTTTGACAAATGTCAGAGTTATTTGCTTTTATGTTCGTTTGCTTTTTCGCCTCTTTCTTTTTGAGTAGAGAGCAGCTATAGTAAAGTAAAGCAATTTGCCCACTGGGTTCAATAAAGTTCACTGAATCTTACAGAACTTTACTCTAATGTTGAACTAGCTAACTAACAACTCTAAAAAACAAATGCTTGTATTAACTGAGGTTTCAAATTACAGTTATGGTTTTGCAGTGAATAAAGATGCTCAAGTGAATGATGAATCAATGATGGCCACAGGTGTTGCTGAGAGTTTGCTGAAGTCTTTACCTCTGTCACAGAAGGCTCCAGTGTAAGCAGATGAGCCACAGTCACAGGAAAAGCTGTTGGATCTCTCGACACAGCGTCCCTGATTCTGGCAGAGGGAACCATAGCTGCTGCAGTGGCCTGGACAACCTGCCTGAACCCCTGGGGTTATCTTAGCTCTTTCTTCCAGGTCCAGGGTGACGCCATTCAGCTGCAGAGAACGAATACAACCCCGAAAACCCTTCTGCCTGGATGCTGTGCCTCCTGAAGAAAGAGACAGTGTTACTGTTCCTTCGTTGTTGCAAGATAATTCAGCTTGACTACAAATTTGCAGCACTTGTACTGCGTTAGCTCACAATGTTGACATAACAACAAATCCAGACATTATGTAATTTATGGTGTATTACGTAACCCAACCCGCTTTCAGAAATGAATGAAAAACATATCATGTCACTGTGACTGATTGATATTTGATTTGAACAACCAAAACATACTTAAAGATTTGTCACCATCCTACTGAATTTTGCAAATGATGAGGTGATGAAACACAATGAAACACAACATGGCAGGTTAAAAAATTCAAGGAGTTGACATTTAACTGGCAGTGCCCCTGCCAGCCGAGTTGATATCTGGTTAACTTGGCGAGCTGTCAGTCTCTCTGACAGTCTGTTTGTCCTGCCTGACCGGCTGACTGTGACAGGAAAACACTTTTTAACTTCTCCAGCAGAATTTAAACTGCAAAAGTTGTTGTTTTTCGACTTCTCACATTTCGACCTCTAACTGTCCTGGGTGTTCAGGCTCTGCAACATTATATTTGTCCCTTAGTGCCAAACTGGCAACCTCAAGACTGTTTTGATGAGATTAACAGCTTTCCAGGTCTGGAGAGTTAATGAAGTTCATATCAGGACCTGGAGTTTCCTCAGGAGCCATAATGAAAGGACTACCTTAACTAATGGACTGGGCTCTGTACTGTACTAAGGATACCGGAAGGAAACTGACCACTACCAACAACTTCACTGCATCCTGATGATATTTCAGTGTGTGGGGATTTTCTCTCAGTCTTCGAAACTTATAGAGCGGTATTACTTCCATTTCCTTCCATTTCCAAAGTTTAGGAACAAAAATTGGTAAAAGCTGATTGATGTTCCCTGCTCAGTATGAACTAGGACAGGAAGTGGAACATTAGGGTGGAGTTTAGTTGAAAGCCTTCTTTCAAGAGAAGAAGAGGAGACAACGATATAGGAATCTCAACCTCCCTAGGGTCAATAAAAATGTACAGTATGAGAACAAACTCTTTTGGTTAGTTGTGTGAAGACATTCAGAGGGAGGCAGAGACAGATCATTTTGTAACAAGGGATTCTGAGTAAGACAGTCAGTGACACAAATGCTTAGAAGATGGAAACTGAGACAAGGTTATTGGAAATGTTTTTAGAACATATCCTCCTAATATCCTAATATTTTGTCTGGATATTCTCCTGTTTATTTTTTTTGTCAAAACAACAAAAACACAGCTTCTTCTAATTGCATTTCAGATGTATGCAGCAGTGCCATCTCACACACACAAACCCACACACCTATAAATAACTGGCTGTTCAGCTGCAGGTGAATGTGCCCATCAGCAGGAGCCTCCTGTGTGGCAGCAGGGAGCTCATCCAGGCGAAGCGAGGCCTCTTTAACGTTCCGCTCAGCTCGGATGTAATGCCACCTATTGTCGTTCAGTGGGAAGTCAGCCGTTACGCTAACGTCCAGCGGACCGTTACCCACATCAAAGGAGAAAAGGACCTCCGTAGAAGCTGCATCAGAGAAGGAAGAAACCAGTCATTCATCGTGTCTTCTATATCTTCATACAACCTGTGTCTGGCTTGCACCTGTAGACAGGCCAGACCTTTGACAATGCTCCCACACAAGCACAAGCTCCTGTCCCATTACTTTGATGTGCATTATTTAACTATAGCGGCTCTTCTTTTTGGAGCCAAAGGAAGAAAAAAGAAAAACACTGGTGTTTAACCTACAGTACTTCCTAGTCAAGTCAAAGATCACCCATATGGTCTTGCTTTATTGTCAACAATAAAGCACCATGTCCTGTTGTGTGTATCCTGAACCTGAGTGATTTTCATTCAAATAGCTGGACCACAAACAGCATTTTATCTATTTTTCACTTGCTACCTTTCAACAAGGAGAAGACTCACTCTAAAGCTCTTAGTCTCTTTAAGAGTTTCACCATCTGAGAAGGGAAGAAGATGAAGTGATCTCTGCAGTGGGAGTGCAGAGCCAGTTGACGTTTTGACACTTGAGCTCCAGTGGAACTCTGATAAGAAAAAATATATTCAAGTAATATATTACTAAAGTGATGCAAACACAAACAGACACCAACCCGCTTACAAGCAACAGCGAGTGTCTTAGCAACCAGCTGTAGTTACTCCTGAACATCTAAACCATTGTAGCTGTGACAATCAGCTATAAAGTGAAGCTCTAAGTTGGTTTTCACCTCCACCAGAAAAAGTCGCACACTCTAATATTTAGCTTTGAATATGGCACACATTCACCGTGGCATCGTTTCGATAAGCTTTTGCAATGTCACAACATTTATTCCCATCCAGCATTAATTTCTCACCAAGATCTTGTATTGATTATGGGAGAGTCAGACCGCTGCACAAAGTCTTATCCAGCACATCCCAAAGATTCTCAATAGAGTTAAGGTCTGGACTCTGTGGTGGCCGAACCATGTGTGGAAATGATCCGTCATGCTCCCGGAACCACTCGTTCACAATTTCTGATAAATCCTGATATTATCATCTTGGATATGCCCATGCCATCAGGGAAGAGGAAATCCATATGTGGAATAACCTGGTCATTCAGTATATTCAGGTAGTCAGCTGACCTCATTCTGTGAAAACATAACGTTGCTGAACTTGGACCTGACCTACAGCAGCAGCCCAAGATCATAGCACAGCCCCCACAGGTTTGTATGGTAGTCACTAGGCATGATGGGTAAGAGGAGAAGTGGGTGAAATGTGCTCTGGAACAGGGTAAATCTTGACTCATCAGACCACATAACCTTCTTCCATTGGACAGTTCTTAACCCAGTTTTAGTAGTTTCATCTCCTTAGATGTTTTCTTTGCTTGATTCATGACAATAATGTGACCCTACTTGAAAACAGACTAACATATTTTCCACAATCGCAGGAAACGTCTTCAGATATATTTATTTAAGAAATGAGAAGCTAGGGTCAGTTAGGGTTAATGAGTTGTTACCAGCTGAAATCATCCATGCAGTAATTATCCAATGGGAGGCTCTTACCTATTTGATTAGTTAAATCCGGGTGGTGACTTTTCTTTTGGATGGGCAGTATACAATCTGTCACAGAAAGTTAGCTTTACTTTTACTTCTAAGAAGACCACCTAAAATAGCAGACTACAGCAATTTTCTTTATCAAGAGCTGTAGTGATGTATGACAGCTACAACAGCACACACTCAGTGTCCTCCCATAGCATTACAGTGCAATGATATTTCAACACCAGCACACTACTAGAGAACCATAAACTCTGGTGGTTGTAAAGGAAATGTACAGCAGCGGGCTAGAACAATGGCACTGCAGTAATTTCCCATAGGAGAAAGAACAAATAGTGGAGATGTTGAAAAAGTATATATTTTTCAGGGTTTAGAAGAACTGAGGTGGAGTTCCAGGACCGTCACATCCAGCTGAGTTTAGCTCAGATGAAACTTCCCAGCATGATCCTTCCTGCTCAGGTTATACTCAGATCAGAGCACAATCTGGATTAGACATCATCTAACCTGAAAGGTTTTACTTACAGCTGAGTTCGATCCGAATGAAGTCTTTGATGCCCAAGTTTTCCAGGAAGACACCAGAGGATGAAGTAGTTTTGAAGAAGAAGGAGATGTCTGCACTCAGCTCTCCGTGGAATGTGGGAAAGTGGAGATACGACGTCTCCTTATCAAAAAATGCAGCATTCCAGACATTTTCTGCAAAAATAATTGAAACCTTTTAATTTTACTAATATTAGAGAGACAGATAATTTTGTAACAAGGGATTCTGGACACTGTTATTATGAAATGACAATAGTTCATTACTTCTTGATACAGCATTATAATTTTTTTATCATTCAAATGTTGCAAGGTATCATTCAAGGTTCAGGACCAGACTTACTGTCTCCATGGCAACGAAGAGGTCCTACCCTGTAGGCACTTTCTGAGCCAGGCCTGTGAACATCACCCAGCACCACAGATCTAACAGGTAAGGTGTCCTTATGGGTCAACAGACCTGAGTCATCAGACCTGGACAGTAGGGGAAGGACAAAAGGGGAAGAAGAAGAAGAAGAAAAGAAACCTAAAACTAGCAGTGAAAAGGACAAACCTTTATCACAAGCAAAAGTAGACATAAGTATTAGTGGGCGGGGAAGGAAAAAACAGGGAGAAGAATAGGGATGATCAGGGCTTAAGAAAGAAAATTCTCCATACAACATCACCATTACTACCAGCAATAAGCTGGAAAACTGAACCAAGAGAGGAGATATCAATTACATGGTAATAACAACTAATACTTTATCAATCTCATCATCTCCATTCTCTTCCTTTGATTTAGTAGCCTCATTCACAGACTTATCTTGTATACAATAGTCATTTACCACTCAGTGCGATCGGCATCACAATTGCAGTGGTGTCTGGGATCCACACAGTTTTCCTGCAGGCCACAGGCACACTGGAGGCTGCCTGGTGGAGCCCCTCCCCAGTAAGTCTGCACCTGTCCTACACCTGGACCTCCGACCCACCAGCTGAGTGGAGATCCATCTGAAACACATACAGACACTTATTAGAAACTTGTAGTCATTTACTCTTCTCCGGTTCCAGTCCTATCCTAACCTTAACAATAACATTAATAAAATACATATTTTTTTGTGTCAGGCCTTTTGTGTCTGCTTTGGTAAGATTAATATACTAAGTTAATTAGACTCAGCTAATAAAACTATCATTAAACACCATAGTTCTTTTCTTCAGAACTTTTAATACAAGTTTTCATCTGCATTTCAAATTAAAACCAGGTAAACTATGGAGGCCAGGCAGCACTTCTATAAGGTGTCACAGAATATCAACACTTTACCTGCTGCATAGAGAAGACGTGACTTCCTACAGTGGTAGGTCAGTTCCTGTTCGCAATGCTCTGACCCGCTGATGATGGCCGTGAGCTGCTCCTCTTCAGCTGTGTATACAAAGTGAGCTGAATGCTGATTCTTTCCTGGCAGTAGCTGAACTCTGGTCAGCTCTGAGTTGTTGTGCCGGATGACGATCCATGTCTTGTCCTCTGGCAGAGAGAAGACATATGAAAAGAAAGAAGAAAAGATAAAGCTTGTATTTTTAATTTTTCATTTCTATTTGTGTGTGAGAGCAATTCACCTCTGTGATGCCTCACTCAGTGGGATGGACAGAAGGTAAGAGAGAGATGGAGAGACTGGACACAAGAGTGTGTCCATGATTTGAATTGTGTGAGATACCTGTCATGTTGCAGTATATTAGCTGTGGTCTAATGGGTCCGCTGCCATCCACATCAATGTAATAATACCCAGACGTGTTGCCTTTGTGTTTGTATGCTTCACAGGACTGCTCATATATCGCTGAGAAGACAAGAGACACACACACACACACACACACACACACACAACATCATTGTCAATGTCATTTCAGTAATTTGAAATTATATCAGCTTTCCCTAAACTTGTCACCCTTGTAATTTCCTGGTGGCGTTTGATTTGAGCTCCTATTTCGGCTTTGTCAGTCACTTTGTTGTTCAGTCTACTCATTACTAAAAATATGTGGACAGTAAATTCAACTAACAGGCCGACCTAAAGAATCCATACATACAGCAGAAAGTGTCAGGCCCTTACAGCTGTGACAGGTGGCTCCACCGTAGCCAGTGCTGGAGCAGTTACAGTGGAAGGTGCTCCATGATTGACTGCAGCTGCCTCCATGTTCACAGTGACTGGGAGAACACCTAAAAGAGAGAGTCAGGAAGGTAAACACGCCTTTAGCCTACAACCCAATATTGATTGATAACTGTTTGACTTGAAAATAATTCTAGTGTTATTATTTTATCCTCCAACTTTATGTCTTTTAGCATATTGTGCATGCAATCAAACACATTTGAGAGATAATCATCTGTTGTTATTGCAGCTTTTTTTTCCTTCAGTGCCAAGTGTGTGAAAGGATAGGGGCTGGCAGTGGCAAACAACACAAGAAAGAGAGGGGGGTGGACAGGAAAAAAAGTGAGAGGAGAGAGGTTCAATGATAAAGATACAAGACAGAGAGAAATCCAGGGAGGCAAAATAAGGTGGAGAGAGGGATCGAAGAAGAGTAAGGCAGGAGGGAGCAACAAAGAAAATGAAGGTTGAGATGAATGGAGCTCGTCTGTGACTGGGTAAACATATCTGGAAAGGGAAATGAGGTCAGCAAATTGTGACTGTGGATAGACTAAGAGAGAGAGACAGAGAGAGCAGCATGTTTTTTTAATCTTTTAGTCAGTGGGAAATTCAATGTTAGAAGAAAACTTACTCAGCAGGCTTGTCAGATGAAAAAGTTTGTTTTTTAGCACCAATTCCTCTGCTTTCCTTTTATCTAACAGTTGGAATGGAGGCAGGTGCAGCAGTTTATTTACACCACTGCTTTGTGCTTTTAAATATATGCATTTTATATTAAGGCAGTCCATTGTTGCCTTGTTTATCTGCAAAAATGCATACTTTGCAAAACATATGTCCTATTCTTGAGCCACCGATAAATTCAGTATATGATCAGTCAAGCAGCACATATTTCAACAGAGTACTCTGTAGGTTGGAGGTGAGGGGTTGGAAATGTGTAAATCAATTTTTCAACTTGACATTTTATTGAAACAAAAGCTGCTGGGTGGATAGCAATATGCCATTTACCAGTGAGCTCTAATGATTTGGAAAAAGGTCTAATGTCATGTTCTGAGAGCAATGTGTTATTGCTCACACACAGCAGAACATTAAACTGACACAGTGGAGCTTGACTTGACATTTTCAACAATACAGAAATAGAATAGAGACATATTAGAGGCCACGGCTTCTCTGGTATTTGATGACAGAAAAGTAGAGAATACCGTGTCTGTTGGTGCCATTACATTAATGGTTCTAACAGCTTTTTCAGTTTACAATATCTGTCTTGGTTGCCATCTAGTAGAATGTGCGTATGACTCTAATATCCTTACAAAATGTAATACTGTCTATCAAAAGCACCAGGGTTGTAAATTAAACTGCAGCTGCCATCAAGCTGCTTTTTAAAATGATTATTTAAAATGAACCATCTAATTGCAAGGATTGCGATAGTTTCTACATTGTTCTTTTCTCACAGTAGTGCATATTTTTATTTACAGAATTAAACAGTTTTAAACTGTAACTTTGTTTTTTCCCATTTGTGTAGATTATCTCTCCAGAAATAGCACTGGATTCTTTTCCTACAGAGAAAACACTGTAACACCATTGACAATTCTTTGTGTAATAATCCAAATATAACCCATTACACAGGAAATCAGAGAGCCTCCACTGGGAGATTACCTGAATTTACAAGAAAAGAGAAACATCTAAACACTGTTGCATCCTCTTCTCCGACAATGTTGGCTGACACATAAAATCTGGTATTATACATAATATTACATACTAAATTATTCTTAATTAATTCAAATAACATCTGACAGCATTTAGCGTGTATCTACCCTGGATAATTATTATGAAAGAAATGCTGTGTTTAGGTTTAACCTGTCAATGATGCCACACATGTCAATCTGCAGGTGACTGTAGTTTCCCAGCAGCCTCTGTTGCACCATGATCAAGTCCACCTGTTGGTTGTCCACAGTGAGCAGACGCATGCAGCCCTGGAAAGCTTTGACGGGGTTCATGCATTCCTGATTGCTCCCATCAGTGGGACAACCTACACAGGAGTGAAAAAAACATTAGCCAGAAGAACAACACAGAAGAAACAATCATGTCCAAGCACAGCCTGTGCCACAGATTACTGCAAGGTTCAAGTTCAAAATTTTTCAATTACAACTACAGATACTGTGTCCTCTAACCATACGTAAATTCTTGTTTTGCTTTATAAACAGTTGTGATAATGCATGTATTCAAATGTTTTCTTACCTCCAAAGAAAAGTTCTTTTCCTGCAGCAAACAATTGGCTGGAATGAGCAGTGTCTCCTTCATCTTCATCTACAGCAACAGTCAGACGTCCTCGTCTGGAGGTCAGCTCCACAGAGTGCCACTGACCGTCATTCAGAGCTGAACCTAGGACACACATAGATGTACAAACATAGGTTTAACTGTCTTGGTTTTAACTTTATCCGTTTATTTATTCTTTTACTGCCTAAATCAACAGTGAACAGCAAAATGCTCAGTTTTCCAAAAAAAAGTCTAAACCTTTATGAGATTTTACTAGGGGGTATAACCAAAGTTAAAGCTGGGGTTTAGGGGTCACACCGACCTGTATTGAGCTCCAGCGGCGCCCTGCCAGACTTGTAGATCTTTAGATGCAGCCTGGCTTTGCTCAGGTACAGCCAGACTGTACCCCCTTGGTTTGGGAGTTCAAAGGTCAGTAGCAGCCCCTCCTTGTTCCACGTCCGAAACTGAAGCCCCACTGACGTGCCCATAGATGACAATTCTGTCACACCTGGCAACCAGAGGAAGCTTTGGGGGCTGGTGAACGTCAAGGCAACAAAAAAAGGTTCAGCACAAGAAAAGGTCACATTTCCCTGAAACAGATGGAGAAGAGAAACAGAAAAAATATACAGAGGCAGAAATTATAATGGCAAAAAGGGAAAATATTATAATGTATGAATATGAATTAATTTCCAAGGCTGGCGCCCTGATGCACAGAGATCTCATCAGCAAGTCTCCTTAAAGAGTATGAGAGTATTACCATAATGATAATAGCCAGGCTTAGGATAAGCACCAGCAGATCAAACTGAAGGCGCCAATGTCACCTAACAGCTTTCTAAGGTCACAGAGGAAAAACGGAGAAGCAGAACAGGTGACAGGAAATGGGCGGAAGAGAGTAAGAAATAAGATGGCAATTAAATGTCTGGGAACAGTTGGTCACCTCTGTGTGCAGGCTGATACATTTAAGAAATGGTAATTTCATTGCAAGGGCAGCAGCACTCACTCACTTTGACTACTGGGAAAACTGGTCTTCTATTTTCAGTGGAGTATGCAAAACACAGACAACTCATCAAATCCAAAAGCTGTTGTGGGTGATATAAAAGTAATGCAGACTGAAAAGAAGGAGGCTTTAGAGATTCAGCAGGGCTGCGCACTAGCTTGACACAAATGCAAGCACACAAAAACAGAGAGATGCTTCTAATTAAGATTTTTTACAGAAAGAGGGGATGTGAAGGAGTGCACTTTAACCAGAACATTTTTACTTGTTTAGAAATAATGATTCAGATATATATATCTATATTATTGTATTGTATGAAGTTGCTGCACCACAACACTATACTTAAATTGGTTTATACAGTAAAGGGCAATATTTACGTAGTAAATGTATTTTCCGTAATGTTTCTAATCCTTTTTTGCATATTGCTTCCATGGCAACAAACAACTAAATATACAATACCCTGTGGTGGGATTTTGAGCTGTAGTTTAACTGTTGACTATTCTATCTTCTAATAGATTAATACAAATTTAAACACTTTGTATATTACAATTGTGTTTTATTTCTCTTTCTCTTTCTCTTTACAAGCCCACAGATATATGAAATCCTAGTTGATTCAACTGTAGGTCTCCCTGTAGAATCTACAAACATTATGAGTAGTGTGGCTACAGTGTGCACAGACACATATACACACACATGCTTTTCAGTAGCATATTAGTAAGACAGTTTACCTTCACAGTAACCCGCTGGTCTTCCTGTTTAGCGAGGTCTACCAGATTCAATCCATTGTAAACAAGGTTTTCCAAACAGCCGTGAAAATTTCTGTTTAACCCAGCTGAACCAAGTCCCTGATCTGCTCCCACACTCATCTGGGTAAAAACATGAGCACACAGACAAACACATAAGAAAAGGAATAGGTGTGAACGCAAGTAGGTTTTTTTTTTTCCTGTTTCTATGAAACACACACACACAGTCACACATACACAAACACACCTGGTCATGGTCCCAGTGCGTGAATTTTGACGAGATTTGCACCCACATTGTGGTTTTGTCCACAGTGAGATTGAGGTGATTGCTGTGGTGCTCCACTGCGACGTGGTGCCAGTGCTGGTCGTCTAACAGGCTGCCCAGATACACGAGGTGACGACTGTCAGGTGACAAACTCCTACCTGGAGCATGGAAAGAAAACAAGAGATGAAGACAAGATGGCAGATAAAGGAGAGGATGAAGATAATCTAAAGGAGAAAGTTGATATATTGAATTATCGTTTAATTAGAACTGGTATGGTGGTATCACCACTATACTGTACATCTACTGAGAGAACCAGAAAAAGTAGGTGGCAACACATAATTAACACTAAAATAAAGTAGAGAAGGACATAGGCTGGCATAAATAAATGAAAGAGGTAATGCTGCTGGTTCTTTGTACTCTCTAAAGTGTTTGCAGAGCACAGAGTTTTTGCTGAGACAAGGTGACAACGGAGCTAAATGTACTCTGTCATTAAATATGAATTAGATACTGTTTGAAGGGTGACCACGTTCTCTGTGTGGGAACAGAAAGAATGAGAAGAAGAGAAAGGGAGACGGACAGAGACTGAGAAAGAGTCAAATGTGTCATCAATCATCAATAATCTGTTAGACAGATACTTGGCATAGCAGAGGAAGAGACAGAGAGGGAAAGAGAGAGGAGCACTCAATGATCGTCAATCAGCAGACAGATATTTGCATATGCAGAGAGATGGAGACATGAAAGTATTTAGTCAGTACTGATGACCCTGTCTTCTATAAATTGATATTAACAACTGTTTCTAATGTTTTGGCCTCATTTATGTAAATCCAAAATATTAGAAACACATCTTAAAATAATGCACTCCAATACAACTCCACCACCATGATTCAACCCCATCTCCTAATAAATACATGTCTATCCAGCTAAACTGCAATTAGTAATACGTTGTTTTGTCCTGTTTCCTGTTAACACTATGAACATATATTCACAATTAGTGTAGATGGCAAGTCACAAACATAATGAGTCAATCAAATGTACAGAGGCATGGTATTTTGGTCTGACAAAACAGCAGATCTACAATATTCAATTTTGTTTTCTGCAAAAATATCTGATCTTCCAGTACAATATCCAGTTTTGTGATTCAAATGTTCCTCATTTTTTATGGTTGCATTCATGCAATCACATAACTGGGTTTAGGTCAGAGAAAAAATGTAGACTGGCTTACAGATGAACAATAGGGTCATTTCTAAGAGAAGGCAGCCAGTTTGGGGAAGAATAAAATGGTTTAAATAAGGTGTTAAACACTATTTTATACCCCAAGGAAAAAGCTGATATTGGTTGTGGTTTAAGTTCTTATTACAGCAGCTCTACCAGCCAGAAGATCTTTGTCAGGAGTAAAGTTTGTACTGCAAGTACTCATGTCAAGACTACTTCAATAAACTTTTGGGAGTCGCTCTGTCTGATCTCCAGCATCACTAATGTGAGTATCCTCAGGATTCATACAGTCTTCAAGGGATTAAAAAAAAGTTTTTACGTTTTACAGTGTAGGCTCCTGTTTCAGATCATTCCAGACAGTTCCCCAGGGCAATATCACCTAATCATTTTCTGTCTGCCTCTGCATTGTGGATCTTCACGGCAACTCTAAATCTAATTTGGTTGGAAGACACTGACAAGCCTTATCAGATGACTGGCTGCTGTAATTTTTTCAGCATTCTCATTTCATTCCATTTTGCATAAATGACTGAGACACAATCAGTCAACACAAACACAATGTGCAATCCCTGAACTTGGTCACAACAGGTGCTCCTGGAGGAACTGTCATCTTATGCATTTAAAGAATTTCAAAGTCTAGCTGAAATTGAAAATAAGAGAAAATGTATTCCTCTGCTGTTCTGTTCTTCTTTCAGTCAGCTAACTGTAAGCTTATCTTTCCCCCTACTTACAGTAGGGGTCCTTGGGCAGAACCTCCTTATGCTTCACCTGCTGTTGCCTTGTACCTTGTAAGTCACTTTGTAATAAAGTGTCTGCCAAATGACTAAATGTAAACGTTAAAAAACAAAATGAAAAAACATAGCAAGACCACGCTGGTGCTTTTAACACATTTCTGGTGGTCTGCTGCTCTGTGTTATAGTTCTTTATAATAAGATGGAGGCTCCAAGAGAAATTGAAACTCCAGTCCAAGCAGGTTTAATATGACCACAAATCTAACAGCTTCTACATAAAAGCCAGAACTGCACTGACAGCAACTGGCTGCTCTTTTTGGAAGACTTTTATTGTTTTCTTTCAGGTCATAAATTTATCAGTTATGCAGTTTACCTAAGATTTTGAGCTTTGATATTATAATCAGAAAAAGATGGTCTCTCCATCCCAAGAGCTCCCTTAGCTGGCTTTGAATGTACACATCCACGAACTGTATTCTGCATTTCCTAATTGGACTTTATACTCTATTATATATATTATTGTATATTGTACACTATTTATATCTGGAAGCAAGCTGAACATTGATCCCTGGTATGTTTAGTTCCATAGAAAATCCCACTGGCAAAAAGCTAAGTTTAATTATGAGTCAGTGAGCTACAGAACTACAGTATAAGACAATATTTTGATGAATGTATAGCAACTAGGAAATTGGATGCTTTCTGAGAGATTGCATACATTTTAATGAGCTAGGTTACTCATAACAGTTTGAATGGCTCCAGGCAAACAGAGTGGAACTGAGTTTCTCCGGTTAAGTGCTGCCAAAGGCTACTTAGGGTACACAAAGGAAAAAAACCTGGTAATGAGTTGTCATGGTGGGGGCCAGATCGATACAGACTGAGAATGTAATGCAGGTAAAGGTGCAAATTAGTTAATTGCCTGGTTTTCCATGTGCATGACGACATAGAACAAGACACAGAACCAACTGCTCATGGGATGTTGAACTGCAGTCAACTCTTTTGGAAAAAACAAAAACTAAACAAATAAATGTACACAGTGAAGGATGTGCTTATTTAGTTACTGAAAATGTGACATTTCTTTTTAGTCAAAGAGCAAAAAGCTGCATCATGCAGAGGAATCCCTGTCACCGTGAACGTTGTGTGTTTTGTTCAAGCTAAGGATTTGTTAATGTCACACAGCCAGGCAGTGGGATTTGTTAGTACAAATGAGAACCTGTCTGACATTTATGAAATATGAATGGGCTCACTGAAACACTAAACATGCAGTAAGCACAGAAGACAGGCAGATTAACAGTACCATAGGCATACAGTACTACAGTACCACTATGTATTATACTGTAGATTCCTGTTAACAGAAACACGTGTGTCTGCATCATGTCATGACTCATTTCAATGTGTTCAAAGCAGATGAAACTAAGCCAATGACTACAATTTAATGATATGATTTTAGGCAGTAGTAGTACTAGCTATACGGATGATAGTAGAGGGTAATGAAAGCACTTTGGGAAGAGAAGAGACAGAATAAAGTGCAGAAAGAAACACAATAAAATACCTAATGAGGGTAATTAACCCAATTTAAAAACAAAGCAAGCAGAGAGCTGTGATGACATATTCAAAGAGTGGTGATCAATTACAGATATAAAAAGAAGCAAAAGCAGAAAATGTGAGAGCACAGGGTAAAAATGTGGAAAATGTGAACAAAAGAGAGTCTAGAGAGGAGGGAGGATGAGCACGACAAAAAATGAGAGAAAGAAAGGAAGGAGTTGCTTAATAATTTTCAGGGTGCAGAAAAAAAATATACTGAGTTGTTTTATTGGTGTTTTGGTTCTTGTCTCATCACTCCCCATAAGGACCAAGACCAAGCTCAACACAGCAGAGACTGGATATAACTAGCCCTACAAACAAGTAAAGGGCTAAAAGCTTGTTATTCTTTTGTGTAGGTCAGGACCTGACCATCATATAAATGTTACTACACACCTCAGACTATAAAGAGAATATTCTGTTTTGTGAATTACAGATTATCCTAAGAACATTATTTGTACATACACTTAGACATACACATAAAGCTGGGGAAATAGGAAACAAAAAAGCTCAGCAGTTACTGAGCTAACATTTAGTCTGACATTCAGTGTTCAAAGTGGAGACACAGATAAATGGGACCAGTATAAAAACTGGCAAAACACGACCAACCTATTTCCTTCATCTTAAAAGTTTTATTTATGTCTGGGCATGCTTAACAACATTTGAGAATAAATAAAGTTCACTTAGTAGAAAAAATGGCAGCTCTGAGGTTTCTGGCTACAAGTACCTGTTGTACTATATAATGTAAAACAGCAACACTGTGGGTTTGCGTAAATGTGACATTTATTGTGTGTGAATTTCATTATTTTACCTTTTTGGAGGACCAGGAGGAGCTTCCCTTTCTCCAGCTCTAGTGTGAGGCTGTGCTCGTTCCCTCCGCTTGCATAAAGCAGTATCCCAGAGTTTCTCATGGTTTTAAATTTTAGAGAGATGCTTTCTCTGGCCATCTGCCTCGGCCTGGGACTCAGCCTGTAGAGAAGACTGCTGTGGCCATCGAAACTCAACACATCAGAGTCTAAAAATCAGTCAAACCATACAGCCTGTTAAACAGATCAAGAGTGCAGGTATTTGAACACTTCTTCTTTAGACTGTGGTCTCACTGTCAATTAGAAAATAAATTATGGATTCGCCATTCAAGTTTGAATGTATTTTCATCAATAGAGAAGAAACTCTGTGGGAGATTTAACACCTTTTTAACCTCTTGTAATCCATCCTCTCTTGTGTGCACACAATTAGCATACCCAAAGTAAATGTTGTCCAAGAAGCAACAATATGTAGAAACTCCATACAGAAGCTGATGTTTTAGCTTTATGTCTGGATATGAAAAGCCCATTATAGACCATCCTTCACGCTACACTGAAAAAAATGATGCCTACTAACAGTCCTCTTTTTGGTGGTTATTATTGTTGTGGTGATGCTACAAGTCTGGTGCGTCATTATTGGATCCTCGAGTTAGAAATGTCAGCTGAAAAACAAATCATGTACATTTGGGGTTTTACTGCTGATAGTGACACTATCAGTACAACTTTTAATTATTCAAAAGTCGAAGCAAAAGAAGTTTATTCCCTCTATTTGCTTTTTAGATGACAGTCTAATTAAAGCCCATCTCTTGAAGAAAGCAACCATTAAATCACACTCAACCAACAGACAAGCACACACGCTCACTATTGTTATTTTCAGAAATAATTAAGTCTTGCATCAGTTAATGCAGTTTTGTTGCAAGTCACCCAATCTCTGAATTTAAAATAAATAATGTGAATGCCATCTTAGATTATGCAAATACCATGATATAGCAGGGCTACTAGTTCTTGAGTAATTATGCAACCTTAAACACGCTTTTTCAGTTTCAAGCTAAAGAGGAGCTGTTGCATAAAAAGACATTGTATAAGTATATGTACTTTTTTTACACTTGAAAATAATATAATCTTGTACCAACAGAGCCCTGGAATAAAATAACAAACCCCAAATTAAGCATAATATGGCCTCTTTCAATTGAGCCATCCATAAAGTCCAGGTTAAACTAGTTTAGATGGATTGGTGTAACTCTAAAATGCAGATTAGGACCCTGGATTGTGTGTTTTGGTGTAGGTATGCACTGTACCATAAAGGTTTCAGTTTATGTCTGTAAGTAGAGGATGAAAAAAGCAAAACTGACTGTAAGGACATCCATAGGTCTCTAGCCTGAGTCCGATCCGACCACTAGGATTCCAGTCCAGAGGGATCAAGCGGACATAACGAGCAATCACCGGATGCTGGAGCTTGTGCTGGACCACACTGTCTGCATTACTGTTACCTGGAAAAGCCTGGAAAAAACACATCAACAGCAGAAAAAGTCTTTCTTTCCATCCATTCCAGCCAAACTAACAGTGAAATTTCTACAGTGTCTCTGGATCTTTATTCTAGTCAAGTTTACTACTTCATCTTTTTATTGAAGTTGAACTGCAATCCCAAGAGAGAACAGAAGCGATAGGTTAGATTTTCTTCTTAATGAAGGGAATATTGTAGAGACAGAACAGAGTTCCTGGTGAATGGGTTCTTAATCAGGTAGAAAATTTGATTTGTGAAGCATTAGATGTAGTTTTATGGATTAGATGATTTGGCAAACATTTCATCTGTAGACAATAATTCATTAACCTTATTTTTAAAACATTTAAGCTTCATGTTGGATCTTCACCTTTTATCAGCTTTTCTTATAAACCATATACATTTCTCTACTTTTAGGCTACTTTACTTTTTTAAAGTCAGATAAATGTCTGTGAAGATTCTTACTGGACTTGCAGCAGGTTCTGTTGCCACTAAACTGCATTTTTGTGGATATTCATTTCATGAATTTCTGCTTCTTTTTGCAATGAAATACAATATAGTCATTTGTATTACTTTAGAAAACAACATCTTGCCTGATGTTCCCTCAGTCTGAACCCCTGCCCACCCCACCTGGAACTGCCCACTGGCATGGTAAAACTGAATTGAGATGTGAGGTGAATCAGTTGCCACTGAACAGCACTTTTGGTCATGACCTGGATGAGTAAGCATCTTCAAAGTCTTCTCACCTTCTAGCTGGTCTCACTTCAGGCACATGGAGCCCATAATTTGCATTTCTGGATGACACTCAATAACAGTCTGTGTCTGCACCTACAGTATTCTTTTCGGAAATCTACCGGATGATGCACTTCAATTAACTTTACCTCTTCATATTTAAGGATGCCATGCGCCCTGATAAGAGGGTTATATATCACAACACCATGTGCTTTTTTATACCTTTGTAGCAGATGTGAAAAGAGAAAGAGATGATGAGAACATTGGGAATAAGAGAACATTACTCAGCCTCACAAACTCTGGCCTCTAAGCCTAAAGGAAGGGGGAGGTCCTTAAGGAATTGTGACTGATGAAGCAGCTCAGCAGTCAACTCTATTCCCCCAAAGCCATAATAAACTAGGCTGACTAATGTGTGGAGCTTTAGAAGGACTTTTGAGACATGCTGTGGATTTATCCCGAATTATGCTGAGTGTAAAATCAACAAGCTTTTAAGCCTTGTGAAGCCCCTTTCTGCTCTGTCTCTCTGATGCAGTCTTAGCCTGATATTAGTTTTACCCTTATTGTGAGAGTCTTAGCTTTCAGCATCTTTAAACAGAAGATGTTTGTGACACTAGCACTGTAATAAGGATAATTTTTTGTCTATACCAAAAGTAATGCTTGTCTGACTCTTCCAATCTAACTATCTAAAAAAGACAACAGAATTTAGTAAATGAAATGCTAATTCCTTGGACTGTTTCTACTGGTGTAGAAACAATCATAAACACTATAGTGGAACTACAATGGTTCTGTTACACTGAGGCACAGTTTAGATGATTAGAATAAGGCAAACAGTCTACTGGGTTCAGTTTAAACAATATGTAGTAAAAATACGGGTTTAGGATAAAATGAGTACTTTAATGATATATTTAGTCATCACAGTTACAATAAGCATGTGGTCGTTGTCACTTTGGACTTACATGAGTCACTCTCTAACTCCTGGGTAATAATAATAGTAATAGTTCTACTGCACACTACTGTTATTTTTACTACTGTTTATTATAGTAACACTGGTCTCACACATATCACCAGCTAGGATCCAGTTGTACTCATGTACTCAGCCAATGTTAGCCTTCTTTTCTGCTCTTCTACTGAGCACTTCTTTAATTTGAGTTGTGCACTCACCCCTATACTGTCCTCCTGTCGATACTGTTTCCAGTTGTGTCCTGTGTCACTGAACATCATCAGGTAAGCTGTCACCCAATCAGAACTTCCATAGCGGCCTTGTGTAGCAACAGCAGTAATTTGCGTCCGCCCGCCCAGGTCAACCTCCAACCACTGATACCTGTCGGAACTCAGAGGAGACCAACCTCCAGCTCCTAGACAGAAAGAGAGGAGGGAAAGAGAGATAAATACCTGTAATTATCTATAGAAATACTGACTTTTTGTTTCTCAACATAAAACCATATTGGGGTACTTTAAAAAGGAAGACTGAACAAATGTTAACTAAAGCATTAACTGTAGAACATTTATCAAATAATTTAGTTAAGAATGCTTGAAAATCAAATAGGAATAAAATGAATTCATACCTAACAAGAAATACTCAAATGTAGCTTATGAAAAGCTCCGCTGGACCCTTTGAATGCTGTAACTGCTTGAAGAGCAAGTTTCCAGACAAATGAAAAATGCATTCAGACTTTTCAGTTGTTCTCAAAAGTGGGCAAACCTAACCGAACTTATTTCATCAGACACAAACGCTAACATAGTTTAAAGGCTTTGAGCACAAATCCTTTATCAACTTCTTTCTTTCCAGTTGTTTAATTTGGAACAGTCAAATAGTTTAATCTGTAGCTTCAGGACTGCACATAATACAAGCTGCAGCCGAGGCATCTATTGTGGACACAGCGAGCCTTATACAATATTAATAATGGCTGGTTCATATCAGACCTTCATATAATCCAGGAGTCCCTGGGCAGAGGACCATAAGATGAAGACGTTAAATAATTAAGATACCAAAAGGAATGTGCGTATGTGTGTGTTTGTGTGCTGTAGTAAAAGTACTGACTTTTATTACCTGCTGTTCTTTTCTCTCTTCTCTTTCCACTCACCCCAACCGGTCGAGGCAGATGGCCGCCCACTATGAGCCTGGTTCTGCTGGAGGTTTCTTCCTCTAAAAGGGAGTTTTTCCTCTCCACTGTTGCCTAAAGCTTGCTCAAATGGGATTGTTGGCTTTTCTCTATAATTTTTTGTATAAATATTTTCTGTAAGGTCTTAAACCTTACACTGTAAAGTGCCTTGAGATAACTTCTGTTGTAAATTGGCGCTATACAAATAAAACTGAATTGAATTGAATTGATATTAAGATGATGTTTTGATGCCAGACCACAACACTCATGTGCTTGTATTTCTACATTTTTCAAGAGCTTCATTATATAATGCAATCTCAAGAACAGGGGTCAACAACCTTCGCTATTTGACCTTTAGGATTTGTCTGGAGCCACAAACACTGCTCTTTACGTGCAGTTATCACATTTAACTACTTGTGCACTTTACAGATTCATCCATAAAAATACATGAGAATTTAATAGATTTGTAACTGTTCGTTTGTGTGCAGCAGCAGTTTGTTGGTTAATAAGGCTACAGCAAGAAGAGCAATGGTACCACTTCACTGTCTGTGAAAATGTGCACTGCTCCTCTCTGAATATGGAGAGAAACATAGTGATTATTCTACAATTTGAAAGACACAGCTGCTTACTAAGAAACTGAGCTACAGTATACATTTGTTTGATGACTGTTAGAGTTTGATGTTCCACATAAAAATGCCAACACTGTGATGAGGAGACAGAGGTCAGCACCAGCTGGGTGCCCGGTGGAAATCAGGAAGCTTAGCTCAGCTCTGGTGCACTCCAGCCCAATTTAACCATGGTCACGATGAACAAAGAAGTGCTAATTCCACAGCCAGTCAGGCTCTTCCAGTCTGGAAGGATTTCACATTCTACACAAGTGAAAAACTGATTCAAGAGCTCCTTTCTGGATAGCTACCAAATTCATAGGGAAGTGATATCAATCTTAACTAGCAGTGCATATAACTGATAGTGGTTGAAGCCTTTTGCCATTAAATTGTTCACTGTTTTAGTTGATAGCATTTTTATTCCTTTCCTAATATAGCTGTAGATTTTAATTATTTAAAAAATTGCATGTTCTGACAATCTTCTTGCACTGATCAGATCTTCCAGACCATTGCTACTTGAATGCCTAGCCACAACCACATTTCTCTCACTTAGACTTAGATTTTGTTTGCTTGCCTTGTTCCTCACTTGTAAGTCGCTTTGGATAAAAGTGTCTGCTAAATAACTAAATGTAAAATGTAAATGTAATGTAAATGTTGTCACTTCAACTCTTTTTTGCACTGAAAGCCAAAATCACTTGGTGCTTACTTAAGTATTTTTATCTCGTCATATCAGCAAAAAATTTCAATATTTCCACCAAGGATTGCATCAGTGGTAAACTTGCACAACTCTGGTTTTCTAGAGAGAATTTGGCATTTTCTTATTTACATTCACATAGCCAAGGTTTTTTGGCACTATAATCATTAGAGGAGTAAATTCTCCTCACATGGAAAGACATGGTGATATTGTATCTTTGGTTACTTGGATACTTACTCCAATACTGACAGAGATTGGTGTTTTGAACCCAACCTCAAGGTTGTACCAAAGCAGAGTGAAATGTGATGAAATGCCCATAACAAAAATCCAATTGCCCATTAATAATGCACTGTTATGCTGACAGACAGACAAGAAGGAAGACAAAAGACAGAAGGAGCCCGTCAACATAGAGCATAAGCTGTGCAGTGCAGAAATAGTCAATGTCTTATAATTTACTGTAACAACAGAATTCTGTTTTTACATTTTGTTGGACATTTATTAAATAACCACCAGCACAGTGGCCACAAATTATGCATTTTTCAAATTATTCCGATGGCAGTAGGTTTTGTGCTTCTTTAATGACTGTAATTTGTATTATTAACAATACCTCTCAAAGGTTAATGAACAGGTTAAAAGTGCAACACTACAGTGTGTGTACAGAGGAAGCAAAAATAGCTTGGCGTTTCTTTTAAACAGGGCTTTGTGCGTTAAGCCTTTGCTCATTTTGCAAGTGAATTTACGCAGAATAAGGTGACTCTTGAGAGAATGACTATAGAGAACGAGGAGCATTAGCAGCAGCTGGAGGAAACGTAAACAAGCAGGGCTTTTAATTTATTCACTCAGATCTCTATAGAGAACAGCTGGGCTTCTGGAATTAAAGCGTTTTTTATTCTTACATCAGTGATGCATTTTGTTATATTATGAGTTCATTCTTAAAAGTGTGTTGTTGCTTTCAAAACCAAATTAGACTTATTGATCAGTCTAGATTCTGACTCATTTCAAAACTCAGGCAGAAAAGCATAAATGTACAATAAGGCAGGTGTCAGGTGTTATTGATAGCAAGAAAAAAACTGACAAGCAATTTCAAGAACTAATGACCTAAACCCTCACCACAATGAAACAGAAGAAATGGCACAAATTTGTCCAAGGGCACACTCAAAGCTGTTTAACTTTTAATATCATAGGACGCTATTGCACTGACTCTATATCTTTGCTATGCACTGTTAATATCTACTGCACAATATGCTGCCAAATAAACAGAAATTTTGTTTTGTAAAATTGTTACAATGAACAGAAAATACACTTTTGCGGTCGCTAGCCAGATTATATTCAAAGGCAACTTACTTTTCTTTGGCATGAATAAAGTTTGACATTTAATACAGGTGGTAGGGGTGCCAGGTGGTTGTTGAGATGACTGATAGGTGCACATTGCATACAACTATCACACCAGAGACAGATTTGCTTCTACAGTTCTGGAAGTAATTAGATTTATAAAACAAAAGTGCTTTGATAAGGGTTAGAGAATGATCATGATTATAGTTAAATGTTCTATAACCCTAACCATCACCACAATGTTTCCACAATCCTACCCTTAAGTATCGTGAGTATCTAAAGATAACCATAAGAACGTTTAATGTTGATGCTGAGCTGCAAGATTGGAATTGGAGAAAACACAAATGTTATCAACGACCATTTTACTGGAAACATGATTCTGGCAGAGCACAAAATGTATTTTCATTTAGCAGCATCTTGAGCACCTTTGAGCGCCCAAAAAGGAAGCCCATCTTTAACATCTTGTTTCATTACCTCTTCATGTCTTTGCTTCTCTGTACAAAACACCAAACTTATGTTTTCCCATTTAGACACACATCTGATCTTTTTTTACAAGCAACTCATCCGTCTTTATGCAGATCAAACCTGAATTGGTAAACAGACAGAGCAGGTTGACTGAAGTGAAAGAACGCAGCGGGGATGTTTGCTCACAGCTTCTGCCATCAAACACTAAAGAAACGGCAACCTGCAGGCCGTGCTTCCTGCAGTCTCCCAAGTGGTGAAAATCATTCAGATCCTCTGCTGTGTCAAAGACAAAAACATCACAGCACTGCCATCTGATTCTTGTCTCAGGTATGAGTGTAAACCAGCCAACTCTTCCTGCTAGAATGAGCCAGAAAAAGGTGTGTTTTTTATATACCGCTCTGTATTATAGCCTAAAAGATTTGTGGGTGCTTCTTAGACTGCTCGTCAGTTTACTCTGCAATTATTTTTGTAACACAACTTTACGTTTTTTAAATGTGTGATTTACTTATCTAACAATTTCACCTGAAAACAGTGCAAAAAGGAAAGAGTAACCACTGTACTCTCCTCTGTCTTGACCTGTTTGTTCGTCCATCATTCACCTTATGAGGTGTCTGCTGCTTTGTGTGAATCCTTCTGAGACTTGACTTTGATGTTGTGTGCTGTGTGTCCTGCAGCGAAGTAAATCATGAGGTGAGCACATCAGAAAAGAAACATAGGAGGGGGGTTTCCTTTTACAGCTTATTTTATCTGCACAACTGGTGAGATAAAAGGAAAAAAAAGTGCGAGCAAAAAAGAAACAAGAATGCAGCAATAACTTATTGATATAAAATTGCTAAATTTTATATGTGAATAGTGGGGAGCATTGCTCATGGAGAGATGGAATAGTTGAAAATCACATTGTGGCCTAGTTGATGGTCGGTCAAATATCATGATGTCTAACTAATTCTTAATTTACCTTAATGTTGAAAACTTCAAATTCCAGTGTGCTCTCTCTAAACACAGTGTGAGATGTCAGCCTGACAGGGTTTAGAAAAAAAATAAACAGGCTGATGGGCAGCTACCAGTGGGGTGTCTTTAAGCAATGCATGAGCACAACTCCAAACAGCACGGCTAGCGAAGTATCAACAGTGGGAAGCAAAAGTGTCAATGCATACTGTACATCTCTGTTCTGTAAAGGACAACAGGAATTCTTTGACTGCTGATCCAATTCTTTTCACTACTAGTTAATATAAAAGCATTCTGTACATTATTGCTCTGGAGGTGCTGGATGAGAGACTAAGTGTTGCTGCATCTTACATATACATACATTGGCAACTGATGCCACAACAACACAACTACTGATATGAGAAAGACTTTATAAATGTCCATGACATGCTGGGCAACACTGATCAACAGGAGCACAGCACAGAGGAATTATTGGTGGTGGTGCTGCCGCTGGTGCTCATGCTGCAAGGTGAAGGTGTGACACAAAGGAAAGTTTTGTGGAGTTTGGCAGCAACACCTGCATTTTTTGATATGCCCTTGGGGGATGGAAAAATTTAAAAAGAGACAAACAACCCAGTAAGTACCTCTATTAGCATAAAGCTATTAAATCACCCATTGTAATGTCTTCTACAGTATGTAGACCTTTTGTATTGACACACAGCAAATACTTTTTATCAAGCCCGTCTGTGGCTCTGATGGAAAGCTGTGATTGGTCAGGTCTAAACATGTAATCTGTCATATCTGTCAGCCAAGTCACAGCAAGAATTTATAACTCTGTAATCATCTTATTTGACCATCATAACTGACAAAAATATAGTGCACTCTGGACCTGGCAATAATGATATAAGACAGATGAAACCCAATAAAGTAAACAGTGAGGGGCCAGTCCTGAAGCAGCCTACTGTTTAAATTTATGAACCGTTACCATCACAGATATCAGCCATCATGTACTTGTTACTGCTACTCACCTTCTCTCCGGTTCAGCTTGGCAAAGCCCGGCCCATGGCTGCCAGACAACTGTGAGGAGATTCTGAATGACGATGGCAGTAGACTGGACACCAGCGGACTGTGACACACCTCTGTGAAGCACAGAACAGAGAGCAATTTAAAATCATGACATAATTTGCAGGAACCAAGATGCCATTGAAAATGTCATTCCTCCTTTGCACCCTATGTCGTCTCAGGGTAAGAATGCTTGCTTCGATTTGGAAGATTTATGGAGTTTAATCCTCAATTATAAGACCTTATGTCAGCATTGTGTAAACAGTTTTTTTACTATAATGACACCCTGCTGGATATATAACGCATTGTGTTCTAACTGCCTGACAGGGCAGACACATTAATGAGACAAACCGGCCACATACAGCACATGCTGATGGTTATTGAATTTATAACATTCACTCGGTGGGTAATATGAAGCACATTCATCCAATCTGTAACAGGCTTACACTACAACTGCACACGTAAGCGTAGGAATTACTTACATTTGTGTTGTTAAAACAGGAATAAAATATGGTTGTACATGTTTACCTTGATAAGCATTAATGTTGGATTTAATTTACTTTGTTTGCTAAGTTTTTCTTGTGATTAACCCCACACACCCTGAGAATCAAATATCTCTGAGAGTTGGGATATCTCTTAGATTATATTAATGAAGGATCTTCAGTTGTCTTTACTTTAATTAAGATTTTATCAGACTTGGCCATGCTGCATTGATATAGGATTTCTGCCTGTTAAAGGAACTTACACAGAAAGTTTGACTTTGGTTGCTCTTTCATGAGACATTGATTTTATCCAACTTTACACACTTTTGTGCATTGTTTGTCGTCTATTACTGTTAAAGTCCGCCAAAGACTGTAAGCGTAAATTATCCATGAAACTGAGAAAACAGTACAGCAATACAAGGGATGAACCGTTTTGGCAGCAACATGTCAAATGTAAAATTAGTCAGTCGTGTATAGTATGTTGTGTAATATAATGATATAATATGAGCATCTATTACATCTCAAAATAACATTAAAAAATTCTTATATTCTTATATTGAAGTATCATCACACTTTATCAGTTACATTTTAGTTTTAGTAGTGCTGGCCTGTTCACACAATTTGTGACACAAACAGTTTGTAACAGGGTAGGCTGCTGAGTTAGCTAGGGTGCATAAAAGCCAGTAAACAGCTATTGTACAAGTGATTAAGCAATGTCGCTAAAAAACAGATGAGAACGAAAAAAGTACAGAGATGCACCAATAGCTCATCTCTTGTCCTCAACAGAGGAGCGTCTGGCACTAAAAGACAGTTGAGAAAGACAGTTTCAGAGGAATGATTAAAACAGTGGATTGGAGGTATGATCTGAATAAAAACATTACAGCCAAAATGCTAACTCTGGATATTTCATAGCAGCTCAACCCGAACAGCACATTTATTTGCATCCTCATTTTCAACCCTAAATTGATCCTCTAGACTTTACATAGAAATGTAGGTAATGTAATAACTGAAAATGTATTTAATGCAATAATTCTGTTGCAACTCATTAATCCAAGATGAGTCTACAGACAGATGTGGGTGGTCTCACCACTGGAGACGGGCTCTCGCATAACCTGTTGTTTTTCATACACCTCGGCTCATTTGCTCACACCGCTATATATAAATCGCATACGAGTAATAAGGTTATATTCCATGAAAATATTATGCTTTCTCTCTATTCATGCCAGTGTAACTCAGAAAAGCTGTTAGCTTGGTCTTTTGTTTATGCTGACTTAATGAGACTCTGTCCAAAATCCTGTCAAGATATCACACTGACATTGTCTCTTGTGGTGTAAGCCTAGTGTGCAAAAACTGAATAGTTAAGAAAAAAATTAAATAAAAAACACTGTCATAAAACTCATGTGCTTTGTGTAATAACAGTGGCCTCTCAGTATAGGAAAGTAAATATATTAGGTGTGGTGTAAACTGGATAATATATAACAAGTGCTGGTGTGCATGTAAATATTCAAATTGATGTTGAAAACAGGAGTTAAATAATGCTGCATCTGAAATAACAAATATTATAAAGTATCATGAAATATTCTGATGAAATAATGATTAATTACTACAATCCATGAGAGAGCAGTGAACACCAACAATAGAAAAAGATCTTAATCACTGCACCAACCATTAATTACCTTTTGATCTAGAAATAATTTTAGTGGCATAAGATTAGAGGATTATAAAAGTTGTGGAAATACTGTTGCTCATGTGGGAGTTTGACAATGTGGCTTTCTTTCATTTGAGTTTGGATTACTCATTCAAACGCTCTACTTTCAGCTGCCAAACACTAAGTGTGACTATAATGAGGAAAGTTTTTTTAATGCTGGACTTTTTCTTAGTCATCAACCCTTTTAGGGTTTCAAATGTTTTGAGATGAAACATTTGGCTTTTGATAATCTTATATGATATTTACTCCTAATAGATTAAAGCAATGTGGCCCAGTCAAGTTTAATTAATTTTGTGATCAGAGTGGGACAGTTATTTTCCCATTAGCCAGCTTCAATATGCAGCTTTTTGTATTTGAAGGTTAACAAGCCAAAGTGAGGGAAAACACAATTTTAATAACCTAAACCTTTTATAGTTTCAGCAATAAAAGGGATAAAAGCTCAGAGATATAAAGTAAAATATGGAGGATGTACAAGGATCAAGTTGTACATGAAGTAGCAGTCTACAGATAAAACCTTGCAGATGTTGACAAAAAAGTCGTTTTTAATATTGTTATCACCTAAAATGACTCGTCCCCTCAGTTAACAGGAAACACTCTATTTTATGTTCACTTTTCACTAATTTCATCAAATATCCTACATAACCACACCTGTCTCATACCAACTGCACATGGCTAATTACTATAAAGCTACAGGAGCACAAGGCTAATTAGCATTCGGACTATGTAACCAACACTCCCAACGCTATTTTAAATAAATGTATAAACTAATTATACATATACATACATTATGTGGGGAGCCAGTGCTGAGCCTGAGCAGTAGGGTCTGAACTTAACATGTACGGTTTGTGAGAAGGTCTATAATCCAGGCCGGTGTAGCAGCTTGTCCACTAGTATAACTGTGATGATCGTGTTGAAAGTTGGACTGTAATCCATGAACCACATTCTAATATAGTTCCCTGGCTTCTCCGGGTGGCACAGGACGGTGCAATGGAAGGATATGATCAAGCAGCCTTTATTCCCGTCCTCAGATTAGCCCTCGCTGCACTGTACTGGACCTTGTCCCAGGACCTGAATGCTTTGTGCTTTTAAAAGAGACTGTATTTCCTTTTGACTGGGATGAACCCTGATCTGTTTGTCACATTTTCACTACAGGTTCTGATGTAAAACCGCACTGTCTCTGTATTTTCATCAGGGTCCAGGTTTTCAAAGATACTCCACTCACTGTGTGTGTGTAAAACAGTCCTGAAGCTGAGCATATGCATCTGTTGGCCAGGTTTTTATAGTCTGGCTTGGTCAGACATAGAGCATACAAAGATGTGTAATACTTGTCTCATGGAGCACCACTGCTTCCCACTCATCTTGTTATTCACTGCTCGGTGATGCAGCTAGAACACAACATTGTATGAGGTCTTCAGTCCTTTGGCAATTTCCCTTATATACTAACCTTCATTTCTCAAAACCAGAAGAGACTAATGTGTTTCAGAAGTACCCACAATTACTGATGTTCCAGATACTTAACTACTCTAAAGAAGGACTATTGTATAGCTTCTTTGATCAGTTTTCAGCTATGTTAACATAATTGACAGACTCATATTTGCTGATAATAGACCTCTTATGCTTAGATGTTCCAGTAAAAACCATTTATTGTGATGTTATAATCTACTTCATTCTTTGTTCTTTTAAAAATAAGTAGATTTCTAAGTGACCCCAAACTTTTAAACAGTAATGTATGTTTAAAACTTAATGTTTATGAAGTGAAAATCACTTTTCATGCATCTAAGCATCTACCGTGTCTCTAATGACTCTAATAACTTATTAGCCTTTAATAAGCAACATTAGCAAAGATTTAGCTGTTTATAATGTTTTACAGTTGTTAGCTTTACTTGTTTCTAATAGATTATTTTTGTGTTTTCTGCCCAAGCAACTCACCGTGCTGTTAGTGGTGTTTTTCCCCAGAGGTACTTTTGAGCATACCTAACATTTCAGAGGCACACAGAGGAGTGAGTGTTAGTGCGGCTAATGGAGTGATAGTCCCAACAGCCCTCGGCCCAAACAGGCATATTGTGATTCATTAGTCTTTTTCACCTTGTCTGCTCTCACATTCAAAGCTCTGTAGGTTTGAGAGCACTGGGAACTAAAAAAAAGCCTCTCAGGACTTTCAACACCATGCACATTCATGACACATGCTTTTATTATTTATCCAGAAGAGTGAGCTTCAGTAGCTTCACTCTCATCCAACTATAGCATCCACTTTATCATGTTGCTGAAACAGCTGAGTCCCCACAGACTTAATGATTAAATCAAGCTGATAAGCATCTTCTTCCTCTTCAATGAACAGCAACAATCAGATTTACAGGTTCACAGCTCTTTACGGATCCTGAACAGTCGGTGCTGCTCAGTATGCATCTCTCATGGTGACGCTGCTGTTAAACTCTATATCACTGAGCACAATAATCACACCATGGCCTGTTTGTGCACCCGAACATTAACCTCCTTTAACTTAAAATCTATAAATACATTAATAAAAAAATAGCCTATTACATTTTGCCAACCTATGAAGTCGTTTACATTTAATGTAAAATAAGCATCAGAGGAGATAGAGAACAGCAAAATAGTACATCACATTTTATGTGATCTGTAATATAAAGGAGAGTTTCCAGACATTGCATGCAGAAATGATCTTCTTTAATTAAGATCTTGAAAGCTATGTAAGCACTGCCGTGGGCAGAGAACAACACAGTAACTGAAATAATCAAGCTGTGAATACTGCCTCCCACTCCTCAAGACCTTTGTAATTCCAGGAGAGCGCAGTTTTTTATTTATTACATTTTTAAGAACTAGAAGAGTAGAATTTAGTTTGAGACGTGAACGCTAATTATTTAATTCATGAAAAGAGACTGGAACCTTGTGAAGAGCAGAAACGTTTTCTATTTGAGTATTTTTGAGACATTCTTTATATGACAGTAGCAGAACCCGTTTGCTTCTGGTGTGAATCGTCAGGCTGTATGTCATCATCATTTCTGCTCTGCCCTGTCTGTCCAGCAGAACAGCCAGTCTGGATGCTGAAAAATAATATTTTATTATAAAAATAATATTTTTCAGTACCTGCACAAATATGAACTGTGTCTGTGGAATTCAGTTGGTAGCCACACTGATTCAAAGAAAGAAACCAAAGAGCAAGAATGAAATAAAAGAACAAGTTCCTGATTATATCCCTCTGGGTACTTGGTGCACAGATTAAAAGTCCACTGGGCTTCTCCTCTGAGCAGAAAGTCTTTGTCGTCTCCTCCCCTGGTGCGAGGGTCTGACCTTCTGTATGGTGGAGAATTTAAACACTGTACAAGTGTCCGCTCCCGATGCACAAAGTTGTTAGCAAGAGGGACGGAAAAAGTCATACTGCTACTGTAATGTTCTGACTGCCTCACACACAATTTAGGACAAGGACATTCAAAAATATGAGTAGTAGTACCTGGGGAATAACGAGGAATGTTTGTACAACCACTTTAGCGTCGTATTTAGAGTCTTTTTATTCTGAATTTGCCAGGTTAAACTTTTCTGCCATTTACATAGTCAGAAAATTTAAACCCCTCATGGCTGCAGGTCTGGATAGGGCCTGGAAAAACAATATGCCAACAAACAAGTCAAAGGTCTTCCAGTGGAGTGATGTCTGAATAAAAACAACAACACAAATAAAAATCATTCATGATTTTTAGCATTATTAGTTGAATGTCTTCAAAACAGCTGGCAGCTGCTACTTAATGATACGAAGAAGACCATTATTTTTTGTCACAGAAGGCGACTTATTCTCATTATTTTTTCCATTTTAGAAGAAAGAACCAGTCTGCTGGCTCCTCTATTACGTCAAATTATAGCACAAAGGTATAAAACAACCATCTTTCAAAACTGAGATGGAGGCAATACATTTAAAAGGCACAGCAATACTGCATTGCACCGTCTGGAGAATTTCTGCCACACAGTATTAATATGAAACATTACAATCATTCATTTGGGCACTGCAGCCGCCTAAGTTATACATAGACATCACAGACAGTGTGTGTGTTAGTATGTGATCATTTCACTGTGAAAACCACACAGACTTCTAAACTTCACCCTGCTGCCTGTAATTTACACCTAGAGCTGGACTTTTAAAAATATGCTTTGGGTTGTGTTTATACATGTGAGTAATACAAGCTGTTACACCAGACAGCTGCATATCTGCTTCTTTCAGACACGTGAGATGGACAAATTAAAATCCCAGCTGAAACGCTTTATGTGTTGACACCGTGTAAAGATTCTCTAAACTGTGGCCTGTAGATTTGTCACTGAATCCCTGCCTGAAGCTGCTGTTCTGATTCTATAACTGGTTTGTTCTGAAGCACCATAAAAATCTGTTGAAGTGGGAAAAGGTTTCTGAAATACTACTTGAACCGCAGGTGCCCTCTCCTCTTTCTGCGCTTCTTCTTCTGCCTCATTAACCGAGTCATTAAATTGGTCTTAAGATACCTTATTTCTGTTGCATCCTAAAGTGTTGGCATTGACACAGCTTTATCCAGCAATGCTCAATGTCAGCTGCAGCCTTTAGTTCCAGTGACATTCGTACTGCACTCACATTTACCTTGCGTATGATATGTTATAATTATGCCTTGTGGCAGCAGGGATTGTAAGATGGAACAGATGGCGATTTGCAGTCTGAAGGAATTTGGAGACAGCTCCAGTGTGTATATGTTTTGTTAAATTATGCTCAGTGTCAGAAGTAGATTCTCAGTGACAGAATGTCATATTAGTTATCTCCTGAATTCTGAATACACTGCATTGGCTCTGTTATTCTAAAAAATGCATGTTAGGGGCAGTGTTCAGCTGCCAGCTCCACCCGTTTGAGCTGCATTAAGTTAATACACTGCACCCAGGACAGTGGAAATAAATGAGAAGCCAACCAGATACAGTTGTACTGGAAAAATATAAACAGCAAAGGGAAATATGCTCATTAACCATAAGCAGCAAACAGCTGTTGTATAATATTTAACTGATTTTAGAAGAGTCCAGAGGTAGAGAGGTCAGTGAGAACAATGTTCTCATCTTCATATATTTCCTCAGCTTCATTATTTCTCGATCTGCTTGATCATTTTCATTATTGTCATCATTATTATAAGCATCATGTTCTTCTTCTTCCTCCCTTTTCCTTGCTATCATCACCTTCTTTTCAAACCTTCCTCGCTTTCAACAACATTATCTACATCTACCTTTTCTACATCATTAAAATCTTTCCCTTTATCAATCGCGTCATTATGTTAATTATCATCTTCTTGACATTCTTTTTCTTTACCTTCTTTACCATGATCATCATATTTCATCCTTTTTTCCTACACTCTTCATCATCATGGAGGAAGGCGTCCTGCTCACCATAATTAGACTATGTATACTATATGTATATTATCATAGCCATCACAATCAAACTATTTTTATTAACCAGTAGAATTAGTGTAATAATAATTTTTTGTAATATAAAAAATTAAACTGTGCTTTGATAAGTTTGACTTCGGTCGGAGAATTTTTTGGGGATTCTTCTGCCTTGCTTGTTAGTTGAGCCCTAACAGCACTCACACCTGCACCTACAGCATTGCTTTTATTCAGTCCAACCCCACTGCAATGCAGACTGACAGAGCACCCTGACCTTAGCAGAATTTGACAGAATCTTGAAGCAGCTACATGTCATCTAAGGTGATGACAGGGCCATGCAATAAATGGGTGTTGGTCTAAGAAGCCAGAACCCATTTGGCCTTGAGCAAATATTGATGTGTCACAAACTCAGATAGATTGACTGCAGACCTCTGTCAGTTTTATCACTTAACTACTTGTCCGAGGGCTAATAAATCTAAATTCCTGACTGACAGCTCCAGGTTTACCCCAGTGTGCTGCTGCTGTAACATAGCCTTGAATTCATCAGATCACATTCAGGGCATCTTTTCTCTGAGCACACATTTTCATAAATGACACTAAAGAATAAATATGAGAGGGGCTTTCTGCTCAGCTTCCTCTCACTTTTATCATTTCCTCTGTCACAAACTCCAGTGTCTCATGAATCATAAAGCATAGTGAGGTTTTGCAGAGCAATGCACAATGAATCCGAGCTGATTCGATTATATTCACAGGTTTATGTCCTTCTCAAGACATCCAGCTCACTGAGAAATATTAAATTCTGAATTTGTGGTTGAAATCAGCACCACGATGCATTCAGCTCCTTTCTCAGAATTATAAAACATGATTAAAATAAATGTGAATCTGAAGTGAAAGAACAGGACGTGTTTACTGACCTTGCACATCAATACAATCCAACCATTGCAAGCTATCAACTGAATTATCAAAGCTAAGGGAAAATTACAATCCCAGCAATATTCTGGACACAGAGATCCAACCTGCTCATGTCCTGTGGCAGTGAGCTATATAATAACAGTGAATGTAGTACAAATGCAGTGATTATGTCGAGCTCCTGATCTCCCATCATTTACCTCTACACCTTCAACTAGTGCCAATTAACCGGACACACCAGAATCTACAGGTCTGCATCCATCCTGAGCTAACAAGCCTTTAAACAGCTCTGGGACAAAGCCAGCTGACTGAACTGAAAGAGGACAATGCTTCCTCTGCTTCGTTTCCCACTGTCACATTAGTCTTACTTGAGAACCTCTGTCCTCGGAGACTGCGAGTGGTGAGTCATACGTTATCTGAGCGCAACATGTGCACACACTGGCATGATGGGGAAGCACACCACACACAACCATGGTGCTGGTTAGCATTCTCTCCTCACTCCGTGTGCACATGTGACTATTTGCTTCTAATCTGAATACAACAAACAGACAGGGACATATGCAGACACACACATGTTAGGAGAGCAGTGGTATTATGACATTAGGCTGAGATTAGAGCACACACTCCACTGACTCCAAGTCAGCTGGGAGAAGAGATAACAATCCCTTAGAGGACTTGTGCAACCACACAGAGAGAAATTTTAATGCAGGCGTGTACACCGCACCTTCTTTGTGTCTACAGTCATGTATGTTTATACCTCTGGTAGACAAAACATCCTGCAAGCACAATTTGTCTAATTATAATCAGTCTTATTGCTAATGCATTTGAAGGAGCCTAGTCTATCTGAGGGGGATACGATAAATGCTTGGATGTTCAGCTCAACCTACTGAAATCATGCAGGGTCAGTTTTCAGCTAAGCTTTTGAAAACTGTGTTTAAAGAACATTTTTGCTGGCAATCCTACAATGCAATACGCTGAAAAAGTTCAGGTGTGTGGCTCTACAGCAGGCAGTGCTGATGCAAAATGCTGAATGTGGAATAAAGTACTGAATCACTCCCTGGCTCCTGTAAAATCACAAATATACTTCATGGACTTTCAATTATTCCTAGTTCACATGCACATACATTATTGGTAAGACCTCTTCTCAAAATTAGGTGGGTATGTACATGCTATTTAACTCTTGCTTGAAAGAGACTGCAGTACTTGTATATTGCATATAACAAAGGTGCAACATTTTAGCCCGTTATTTTAAACAAAGACAATTTCATGTCAGTAATTATGGTCAGAAATGCTCTCTTCTCCTGGATGGTGCAACACAGATGATCATTTCCAATACATTCCTCTATTGTCAACCGTTAAAGGTCAGTGTTGTGAAGGTACAAATTCACATGTAAAGCTTATGTTGTAACCAGCACCAAAAAATATTCTCCCAAGAACAAGTCTAGCATCGCCTGCTGTTTGAAACGCTGGTGTTATAGAGCGTTTCTCATTGAACAACATTTTGACCTTTTCATGAGTACATGGAGGTTGGAGACTTCCAGTCTGTCCCAAGAGATTCTACTCCAGCATGAACTGTGCTTCTAATGACAATAACAATCACCAACATGTATCTTCATCATCATTATTTTGATCAGTAATCAGACATTATCCATCAAGACCGTCTCCTACCTCCACCTGCTCCGCTCTCTGCCTCACTGCTCACTGTTCTACTACCATAACTTTATTAAACAACAATTCTCTGCAGCATTTCTTTTCTGAGTCCACCGCTCAAACTGCAGCTGAGCTTTCCTTCACTCACAGACCCATCTGAAGGCAGCCACACATGCTGATTGAGCTGGTGCTTTAGTGTGCACAGAGCAAATTACACAGAGATTGCTAACACAAATTGAATGAAATGCACAACACAAATTTGTTCTGTGTAGGTAACTATTGTCCAGAGGGATGGAAATACCTAGAAATGGAAAAACTATGTCTTTTATAAGAACATATTCACCCTGATCACATTAAACATCAACTCTGTGCAGCACAAGCACAGTCTGACCCCTGGGACAGTTTAATAATCTTGCCCGTCCTTCTGATAATTCATAAAAAGGCAAAACATAATTGTATTTATGTAACAGGACACAACGGCTGATGTACAGAGATTTTTTCTTCCTTCATGGAGAAACAGGTCTGTTCATCGCAGGCTTGTCAGATGTGTCAGAGGGTTCTAACATCCTGTCATAAAATGGTCTCCCCAAGTGCAACACCCTGCTTCACCTAAATAATTACGCTGCTGCTTCGGTACAGAGCAGGGTCGCTGTGACCGACTGCAGAAACAGAAACATCTGCCCTCTCATGACAGTTTTACCTCCTTTGTTCACTCTGACAAATAGCTCGAGCCAGACCTTGCCGGTGGCACTGGCTCAGCACTAACACAAAGTCAAATAAAATGTGGAGAGAGGTCTGGGCATCAGAGATGATTAAGTGGATGATGTACTGCAAGTTTGCTCTATAAGACAGCAAAAAAATGTTTTAAGAACAACTTATTGATGTGACGGAGACAGCAACGTTTTCTTTTAGTTCTGGTTTCTGATGAGCACTCAGCTGAGTCCAAACCATTTCCTTCAGGGCAGAGAAATCTCTTTATCGCCTTTATTTTACTCTTTCAAAGCCCATAATGTCAGTGCGTCTCTCCCTCTCTCCTCCTCTCACTCCCTCTCTCTCTCAGCTGTTGTCTGTCAAGAGGAATATAAACCTGATGTGGGAATATCTACCATTTATCTGTCTCCACTCTGCCCACGCTGAATCCCTTTGTACCATTTTATTTTCTCGAATGTTTAATAAATCTTATTTGCCCAGACATGTGGACTCAAAACATAATTTAAAACTGCATCCGCTTCATGTTGGATAAACATTTATCTTCTGACACCCACTTTATTAGGCTGTGTTAGCAGTATTTTCACTGATGAGCTGTGTTTGGCACATGCAAACAGTTCCTATGTCCCCACTTGACAGTTCCATAAACACAGTGTATGATACCAAAGTAATGCAGGCTCTTTGACAGGTGTAATATTACTTCATTAAACTATTAATTAAATAGCTGCACTGGACAACATGTACCCACAGGCTTATGAAACATCCCACCACGTAATAATGTGAAGACAAAGCAGAACGACCTTTTCCATCATGGTGGTTATGTTGTTGAATGTGGTTTGTTCACTAACACCAGCGTGAAAAACCTCTTCGAAATAAAAAAAAAAAACCTACTGATTGAATTACAAAAACCTTTAATAATAAAGCTGCACTGCTTCACATTCATGCTGCCATGCTTTACAGCGCACCTATAGGCTTCAGCAGCCTGTGCAGCTACTTCGGAGCAGGCGGGGTGCGAGTGCCTTGCTCAAGGGCAACTGTTTAATAAGCTTTCTCATTGAACCTACTGCACCCTACACTGGTTCACACCACCTCATTAAGGAGCAATGCATAAAAATAAAATGAAAATGTCCTGTTCTAGTTGGAAATCCTTTTAAATCAGAAAGGTAGGTTTGAATTAGTTCATTCACAGCACGGCAAACATAACTTAGTGTGTGAAATGAAATAAATTAAACCTGTACAAGCTCAAGAACTGCTGCACTGTCCCTCGCTGCAGGAGGAGGTAATGATCTACACTTTTTCAAACATTAAAAATGCACATAACCTAAACAGCAGCACAGCATCGCACCTCTGCAGTCGCCCAAAATATAAATCTCACAGTTCTCACCTCCTCTTGTTACCGAGCTTGAGCTGAAGAGTATCAGAATGACCTGTGTAATTATTCCCTGGACTTTTTTACTCCAGAGATCCATGATGAAGTAGAAGAAGCTGCAGAAAAGTCAGAGAGAGAGAGTCTGTCTGTCCTCTCCTCTTTACTCCACACTCTCACACTCCTCAGATCCCTTATGAATTTTGCACTTCTAAGTCGGCAGGACTCAGCAACATCCGCCTGGCTCTACAGCGATGACAGCAGAGGTAAGAGGCTGCTTTCTGTTCAGCTGCACTCTGCAGAGTGAGAGGACAGGAGAGAGAGGGAGGAAGAGAGACCGAGAGAGGGGGAGCGAGAAGGAAAGAGAGAGAGCTTTCACTACAGTCATTGCTCCAGTGAAAGGGAACGTAACAGAACTTAAGAAGAACCTTCTACTGTGCCAGAATCCTTTAAACAGAAAACCCACTGTAGACGAGGTTCTGACAGTGTTTGAGAAAGAGTCATCTCAGGTCCCATTAGGCTCTGTCATCATGTAATGCAGCAGTTCAGGTCCAGTGGATCCCCAGCACACTGCCTCAGTCACTGCTAATCAACTAAAAGTGGCCCCGAGAGAGGAGACGGGAATTAAAATGACGACTCAAAATTTAATTATACCCTAGCTTTTATACTCTGAACTGTTTTGGAATCTAAAATGTTCACCCACAGAGATATTTTCCCCTTTCTTTGCCTTTCTGAATTTTCCCATGACTAATAGCTTATGCCAGTAGCAGGATCCTCTGTACCCTCATCCAAGAAACAAGTGCAGACAATTTAAAATGTTTTAACATAGAGAACTGAACTCCATGTTGCATCCCACAGACCAAACTGGGTTTGGTTTGAAAGCATTGATGTACAAAAGGAATGTACAACTGTTTAATAAACGGTAGTAATTGTTCTATGAACATACAGCAGCAAGAAAAAGTGGTGGTTCATGTCTTTATTGTCTTTATTGAACCATAAAAAACTCATACAGTGGAGAAATTATGTGAACTCTTGGAATTAATAACGAGTTGAGCCTCTGAAAGCACCTTTTGGTGAGGCATGGCTGAAAAAACTTAAAATTAGTGTAGTGGTTTTTGTCAGTCGAAGTAGCTCCAGTCCACACTCTCAAAATCATTTTCTTAAATTATGCTAATGCCTGACTCCGTTTTTCCACTTGCACTGTGAGGTTTTTATGGTTGTTCTCAATAAAGACACAGAAGATCAGATTTTGTTTTTGTTATGTTAATTTATCACATTGTGTTGTATTGATCACATCACATTTTATGATAAATGAATGCAGAAAAGATCCACACAGTGTGACGAAGGACCAAATCACAGTTCGCTCCACACTCACCATTATTATTAATCCACCATGTGATTCCTGCAGCTCTACTTGTTGTTAATTTTCCTCCGTACACCTTTAACCCCCTGATGACGACTGATGATGTCCTGTGGCATGTGTTTGCATTTCACTTTCTGAATATGGAACTACAAATACACACAATGTATGTTAATAATGGATAAAATGAGACATGGTTAGACATGAAGAAGTCAGCTTAGATGATGTCCTTGGAAAGAGGACTGATGATATACCTCCTGTTTGATAAGCAAATGCTTTTTAGTGTGAATTTGAAGGTCTGACACAATCATTCCATTTGAAAACACATGATAAGAAAGGGAGAGAAGTCATTTCACCATCTAAATTGGGTTTTCACACTCCTGTTTTAATGCTGTGTAAATATCTGTTGTATGAAGAAGAAGCGTATACTGCAGTATTCTGTCAGTATTATCACAGCTAATACCACTGTTCCTGGATCGTGCCACGGTGTTTGTTTTGTCTGCCATGATGACTTACATACATCCAGCTACACAGGGATGTTAGAGAGGCTTTTCAGGAGCAGAGAGGCGGGCGGCATGTGAATGAGGCAGGCTTGTGTGTGTGAAGCAGGAGCACAGATAGAGATGAATGCTGCCTGCATCACACTAGAACTTGGAGGTTTTTGTTTTAATCACTTTAAGAAGCAAAAAAACAAACAAACACACAAAAAAAGCAGACAGGAATATGGAGGTTTTGTGTGTCTGGACACAGAGATGTTACACATCATATGCTGATCATGTCTCTCATCTCGTTTTTGTGCCCACGTTTGGATGGATTGTTAAGAGGATTGCCAGCTCTCCTTTAGATTAATGCCCCAGCTATCAGTGAAGAATTAAGAATGGAGTAACTGTGTAAATACTGGCATGGAACTGAAAGTGGACCCATTTCAAATGATTCATATATGAACATTATCTTTATCTAAGACGATCCTTAGATAAAGATGCTGCAATCGACCACCAGTTTAGAAAGTTTTTGGAAAGCAACTGCATAATGATCACGTGTTACAGCCACAGTTACCGTATGTTATGTTCGAGTCATGAAGCGATGTTTTATTTTTTTCTATGTGCATTTTGAATTTAATCAGAAACCGAACACATTGACTTGCTTTGAATCACAACGACTGACTTTCCTTTAACATCCTCTGTTTCATTCTGTAAATAACAAACAAATAAGTTTGTTTCGCTCTGACTTTGACACTTTGCTTTGCAGCTGTATTTGAGTCCCTCTGCAGCCTCCTGCTCCTCGTTTTGTATAACTCATTTTTATTTTGCATACCAAATGCAGCCAGCCAATGACTGATGCACTCCCCCTCTACTTTATATTCACAACACCTGCTGCAGGCTGTGCAGGGTTTTTGGCTTCGGCCAGCGAGCCGATCAGCCAAAACAGAGAAGACTGTTTATGTGAGAGATGAGTAGGGACATTTAAAACTTGGTGAAAGAAATAGGAAAGTACCTATAAAGTATTTGCCTCTTATCCTCCACAAATGTAAAATCATTAATCGAAGCAACATCCGTGTGGAGCCATAGTTTCAAAGCAGTGGAAACCTGTGGCACAGCCTAATATTCATGAGGTCAAACAATGAAAATGCATCTTTGATGAAGCTCAGGAAACAAAGATGTTCCGTATGAAGAGGGTGTACCGAGTATCTACGGAAGATACTGTAGAAACTTTTAATAAATGGTTTGTTAATGTAACATGAATGACAGCTGTAGCGCCTCCAGGCATCCTTG
The DNA here is from genome assembly GCF_900324465.2 of Anabas testudineus. Taxonomy (NCBI): domain Eukaryota; kingdom Metazoa; phylum Chordata; class Actinopteri; order Anabantiformes; family Anabantidae; genus Anabas; species Anabas testudineus. Next base: position 17,700,002 of record NC_046624.1, read on the forward strand.
GATGTCTGTGAGCTGAGTCTACAGCTTTATTAAATTATCTAAAAGACTTCTGTGTTTTTATTTTGAGGAACATTCGAGGTAATATTTCAAGAAAAAAATGGTGCAGTATGTAGAAGAAACTATATCTGGGTTAGACGTCTGGGCACAAAATGGGTTGAATATAACCAGTCAGGAGGAGAGTCGGTAACCAGCTGGGGAAACAGGTGAGAGCAGAGTCGAGGGGAGACCAGGTAGTAGTTCACAAACAGGGTCAAAGTGTCTCCAGGCAGCAGCCAATCACTGCATTTAAAAACCAAAAGCTTTCTGGAAAGTAGGTTCACACAGAAAAGGTGCGGAACAGTGTGTCAAAGAACTGGAGGAAACTTGAAGGGTACTGTATATGTGCAGAGTAGGAGATTAGTGTAATCGTTGTATTGCAGTTTAGTTTCCTCCCAACTTGTCTTGAAAAGCGCGGAGAAAGAACACGAGGCGTCTTGTATTTCAGGAGCAGGCAGCAGCAGCGTTGTGAGTTTGTTGACACTGAACAAAACACAATTGAAACTATAGAAGCAGCAGATGGATTTCATGCCAACAGCAGCTCCCTGGAGACGGAGGCTGCAGCTGCATTCAGCTCTTTCTTCAGCTGCTGCCAGTGTGAGAAGCTGCTATCTCTGACTTTCAAGTGTTAAGCGGCCTCGCTTGGAAAATCTCACTGATTCATTGATTCCTCGTGCAGCTCGATTTATTTATATATTTTTTTGGTTACAGTTTTTGGTGACCAGGCTTCTGCTGTTAAAGTTCCCAGACAGACACTCAGCAACCAAACTATGTTTACATTACTTTTCATTGACACACACACTCTGACTCTATGAAGCTTTGCTGTTGTAGCATGTGCAGAATGAGTGCCAGCTAAATGGCTGTACGGACTGAATGTGTGACGCCTCGCTGGCTGACTGACTGCTCTTACATTTCCCTCCAGACAGACGACAGCTGATTTCACCCCAGTGGCTCTGACCTCAGTGAACAGAGGGGTGAATGAATGTGTGTCTTTTGGTGCTCTGGGAGTGTTTAGGCTGAACTGGGTTTTTTTACTCCGCTGTGGGGTATTGATGGGGTTGTGAAGCGTGATATTAGGTGCAGGTCTCTGCCCCGGGATGCCTCAGAGCCTTAACGATCTCAGAGCGTTGCTGACCCATGGGCAGTGACTGACAGGAGCAGCTCAGCTGGAAGAAATTGATTCTGATTTATCTAAATTTACCCTTGATTTAACCTATATGTCTGCAGGCAGATGAGGATGTGAAAGTCAAATGTGGTGCTGAGATAATGAGGAGTAGCTGCAGAAGTTTCTGGTTTAATGCTTAAGTGGTTTCTAGCTTTGCTAAACATGCAAGACTTTACCAATTAGAGAAAAATGTGCAGACAAAATCTAATTAAAGTCTTCTTCATATGCATTCACAATTAGTCATTGACAGACGCTTTTATCTAAAGCAACTTACAAGTACAAGACAAAGGCAGAGGTCTTACCTAAGGACCCCTAGTGTCCCACCTGGAGGTCAGCGATGTTACCACTACACTATCAACACACGACTGAATAACAGCACTGACTGACACAGTCTTGTTAACATACATCATCAAGCAGATGTAATCATTTTCGACAATCATAAACATTGTACTTTACAGTGAAATTGCTTTAAAGATTAATATCACCCTGTCTGACCTGGACTTCTGTTAACACCATTACATTCGGTCCGTAAATCAGTCCCGGTGGTGACCTCTGATCTCTGCAGTGCTTTTCTTCTGCGTGTAATCATTCGGGGATTTTGATCTCACAGATGTCTCTTTGTCAGGTACAACAGCACTATAAAATATCCCACATCTCTGGCTGCTATTTCATTCCTCTGTGAGTGCTGGACTAAATTTACGATGGCGGTAAATATCTCTCTGCAGTTGCTCTGCAGAATTTCTCCATGCAGCACATATCTCTGCTGCCCAGCTCAGGCCACTGTGATCCAAACCACTGGACTCTATTACAAAGACAGCGATAACCTCCGCTCTCCAACCCTCTCACCATCCATATGCAGGCTAATGATTCTCTCTTCGTCTGCCCCAGTGCTTTGTTGTTGCTCTTTCAGTGTCTCTTCTTCTTTTCCTCGGCGTCCCTCGTGTTCGTCACTGCCAACAGATGTTTCCTTTCAGCCAATCTCCAGCAGACATGAGAAACATTAACCTGACTGAACTGTTTTCTTCCTTTCTGAAGGTTACACCCGTCTTTTCGTAACCTTTGTTGTCTTTGTAAGCAGTGTGAGGTTTTGTAACAAGATCCTGAATGAGGAGTGAATAAATTGGGTCTTGAAACACACAATGTGAATATTTGAGTTTGGTGGAGATAATGTTGTAAAACCGAACAAATAGGGCATAAAATAGTGAACATAGTGAACTTAAAGATGTATGGATGTGAATGACCACATATCACTTTACTTTCTCTTAGTTTTCATAATGATAATCACCTAAATTCCATCACAACTATTTTCCAAGATGGTGTTTCCCTTTAAGAAAGGGTGTTAGCTGGAGGTAAAACAAAGGAAAACCTGTTGGTCCTGTTGGTCAAATGCGACTGTGCACATAAAAATTAGCTTATTTTACCATATTTCATTCAGTCAAAGTTAAAATAGAAGCCAACAAAACTAACTGTGAACTGGGGTCTGTAAAGGTTCCACATGCAGCTTCTTCACACACGCAGCTCCATCTCAAAGTCCAACATTGTGAGAGTCTAAGTGTTGTGGAACATCCATCTCCATCACTAAAGATGTGCATATTTAATCACTGGGCTGTTTGACATGCCTACTGCTGGACCCTTATGGTGGTAATCCAGCAGAGCATGGAGGTGATGAATTAATGCAGAGCCTAACGACCGTACAGGATGGTAATGGAGTTCTTTGTGCATCAGGCTGCAGGTTCACAGGGTTAATGGGGTATTACTTGTCTAGGACCATGACGGCAAGTAATATGCTTTTGAGGGCTGAGAGCAATGTAGACAAGAAAGGGTTGAACACGTTGGTGGGCGGCTGTGGTTCAGTTATTAGAGCAATTCACTGAACCCCAAGTTGCTCCAGTGTGTGCTTGTGTGTGCAAGTCACTTTGGATAAAAGCATCTGCCGAATGGCTAAATGTAAATGTTGTGGAGGAGGGAGGAGAAAATGAGTCAAAACAGAGAAGCGAAGAAGAAAGACGAGCTGAAAAGCAAAGTGACAGGAAAACAGAGCACAGAGAAGAGGCTGAACCCTTTTTCTTTGTGAAGGAAAATTACAAGTGTTGTGATGCGTCATTTGAAATACATGTATGTTACAGTTAAATAATTATTTTCTTCCTCAGATCACTTCAAACATGAATCGTCCCATGGTACATAAACTATATTTTACAAGTGTCTTTGCAGTATGTGGTAGGTGCACATAAGTGACTGCATTATTTAAAAAGACATTAGCCTTTATCGAACAACAAGTCAGAATATTTTTAATCTATTGATGCACTGTCATCACATCGTCAATAACTGACTCACTGGATGTTTGAGTTTAACTCCCACTGACCGCTCATTGTTAAAGCTGCTGATCTGCTGTTGTTGTAAAAAGCTGCATGGTAAGTGTGTGTTGATTAGAGTGTAAACACACTTACAGAGCTGTTCAATAGTACAGGTCAGGAATTAATGTCAACAGTGATGATATGATGATGATCTCATTCTCATTCTCATAATTGCAGCTCAGTGTTAGAGCATCCCTCCCTGAACTGCCACCTTACTGTGGTGGAGGGGTTTGCGTACCCGAATGACCCTAGGAGCTATGTTGCCGGGGGCTTAAGCCCCTGGTAGGGTCTCCCAAGGCAAACAGGTCCTAGGCGACGGGCCAGACTAAGAGCAGTTCATAAACCCCTTATGACGAGTAAAAAATCAAGGTCGGGTACGTCGCCCGGGTTGGCGTCACCGGGGCCCCACCCTGGAGCCAGGCCTGGGGTTGGGGCACATAGCGAGCGCCTGGTGGCTGGGATCTCTCCCACGGGACCCGGCCGGGCGCAGTCCGAAGGAGCGACGTGGGACCACCTTCCCGTAGGCCCACCACCCGCAGGAAGGCGCATAAGGGGTCGGTGCAGTGTGGATTGGGTGGCAGCCGTGTGGAGGTGCCTCGACAACCCAATCCCTGGACAAAGAATCTGGCAATTGGGACATGGAATGTCACCTCACTGGGTGGAAAGGAGCCTGAACTTGTGTTGGAGGTTGAGCGGTACCGGCTAGAGATAGTCGGGCTCACTTCCACACATAGTCTGGGCTCTGGAACACAACTCCTTGAGAGAGGTTGGACTCTCTTCTACTCTGGAGTTGCCCATGGTGAGAGGCGGCGGGCAGGGGTGGGCTTGCTTATAGCCCCCCAGCTCAGCTGCCATGTGTTGGAGTTTTCCCCGGTGGACGAGAGAGTTGTTTCCCTGCGCCTTCGGGTAGGGGATAGGTCTCTCACCGTTGTTTGTGCCTACGGGCCAAATAGCGGTGTACCCAGCTTTCATAGGGTCTCTGGAAGGGGTACTGGAAGGTGCTCCGTCTGGGGACTCTGTCATCCTACTGGGGGATTTCAACACCCACGTGGGCAATTACAGTGATACTTGGAGGGGCGTGATTGGGAGGAACGGCCTCCCTGATCTGAACCCGAGTGGTGTTTTGTTATTGGACTTCTGTGCTAGTCACAGCTTGTCCATAACGAACACCATGTTCAAGCATAAGGGTGTCCATCAGTGCACGTGGCACCAGGACACCCTAGGTCGGAGGTCTATGATCGACTTTGTGGTTGTGTCATCTGACCTCCGACCATATGTCTTGGACACTCTGGTGAAGAGAGGGGCTGAGCTGTCAACTGATCACCACCTGGTGGTAAGTTGGATCCCATGGCGGAGGAGGGAGTTGGATAGACCTGGCAGACCCAAACGTATTGTGAGGGTCTGTTGGGAACGTCTGGTGGAACCCTCTGTCAGAGAGGTCTTCAACTCCCACCTCCGGGAGAGCTACAATCAGGTCCAGAGGGAGCCTGGAGACATTGAGTCCGAGTGGACCATGTTTTCCACCTCCATTGTCAATGCGGCTGTTCGGAGCTGTGGCCGTAGGGTCTCTGGTGCCTGTCGTGGCGGCAATCCCCGAACCCGGTGGTGGACACCCGAAGTAAGGGAAGCCGTCAAGCTGAAGAAGGAGTCTTATCAGGCCTGGTTGGCCTGTGGGACTCCTGATGCAGCTGATGGGTATCGGCAGGCCAAACGTGCCGCAGCCCGCGCGGTCGCAGAGGCAAAAACTCGTACCTGGGAAAAGTTCGGCGAGGCCATGGAGGAGGACTATCAGTCTGCCTCAAGGAAATTCTGGCAAACCGTCCGGCGCCTCAGAAGGGGAAAGCAGGTTCCTGCCAACACTGTTTACAGTGGAGGTGGGGAGTTGCTGACTTCGACTGGGGACGTTGTAGGACGGTGGAAGGAATACTTTGAGGATCTCCTCAACCCCGTCGTCACGCCTTCTGTTGAGGAAGCAGAGGCTGGGGACTCGGAGGTTGATTCGTCCATTTCCCTGGTCGAAGTCACCGCGGTAGTCAGTAAGCTCCTCGGTGGCAAGGCACCAGGGGTGGATGAAATTCACCCCGAGTACCTTAAGTCTCTGGATGTTGTAGGGCTGTCTTGGTTGACACGCCTTTGCAGCATCGCGTGGAGATCGGGGACAGTACCTCTGGACTGGCAGACCGGGGTGGTGGTTCCTATTTTTAAAAAGGGGGACCGGAGGGTGTGTTCCAACTATAGGGGGATCACACTCCTCAGCCTCCCTGGGAAAGTCTATTCCAGAGTGCTGGAGAGGAGAGTTAGGCCGCTAGTCGATCCTTGTATGACCGGAGTAGGAGCTTGGTTTGCATTGCCGGCAGTAAGTCAGACTTGTTCCCGGTGCATGTTGGACTCCGACAGGGCTGCCCTTTGTCACCGATCCTATTCATTACCTTTATGGACAGGATTTCTAGGCGCAGCCAGGGGTCGGAGGGAATCCGGTTTGGGAATCACAGGATTTCATCTCTGCTTTTTGCAGATGATGTTGTCCTGTTGGCCTCATCAGACCGGGACCTCCAGCAGGCACTGGGGCAGTTTGCAGCCGAGTGTGAAGAGGCTGGGATGAGAATCAGCACCTCCAAGTCCGAGGCCATGGTTCTCAACCGGAAAAAGGTGGCTTGCACCCTCCAGGTTGGGGGGGAGATCCTCCCTCAAGTGGAGGAGTTTAAGTATCTTGGGGTCTTGTTCACGAGTGAGGGAAATAGGGAGCGTGAGATTGACAGACAGATTGGTGCATTGGCAGCAGTTATGCGGTCGGTGTACCGGTCCGTCGTGGTGAAAAAGGAGCTGAGCCGAAAGGCAAAGCTCTCAATTTACCGGTCAGTCTACGTTCCTACCCTCACCTATGGTCATGAGCTTTGGGTCATGACCGAAAGGACAAGGTCGCGGATACAAGCGGCCGAAATGAGTTTCCTCCGTAGAGTGGCTGGGCGCATCCTTAGTGATAGGGTGAGGAGCTCAGTCACCCGGGAGGAGCTCGGAGTAGAGCCGCTGCTCCTCTGCATCGAGAGGGGCCAGTTGAGGTGGCTTGGGCATCTGTTTCGGATGCCCCCGGGACACCTCGCAGGGGAGGTTTTCCGGTCCTGTCCCACCGGGAGGAGGCCCCGGGGAAGACCCAGGACACGTTGGAGGGACTATGTCTCTCGGCTGGCCTGGGAACGCCTCGGTGTCCGCCCGGAAGAGCTGGAGGAGGTGTCTAGGGAGAGGGAAGTCTGGGCATCTCTGCTTAAGCTGCTCCCCCCGCGACCCGGCCCCAGATAAGCGGATGAGAAAATGAATGAATGAAATGAATGTTAGAGCATCTTCATGTTCTGCATTGTAAGACTAAAATAAGCAGTGTTACTTAAATAATATAAGTTTGGCAACGCATATAAAATCATTTAAAGTGTGTAAAATGTAATGAGTAAGATATATTTTAACAGACAGCGTGCGGCATAAAAAAAAACTCATTTCAGGTGCTGAAGTGGCGGTGGAGAATAAAATTATGTCAATGAATATGGGCTAATACATCATTAAGTTATAACTCTCTACACCTGTGTCTAAGTAAACCCAGTGCATACTGTACATGCAAAGATCTATAATAAGGAAAAAAAGAATTAAATGTTTTATTAAACTATAATCTATGCTTTAGGTTTTTAACCTGCAGCGTGCAAACTGTGTTCAGCCCTAATCTGGAGGAGACACGTCTGAAATTCCCACACAAGCTGTCATGGTTCCAGCCTCGTTGCTGCTGGTGCTTCCCCCCGTGCTTTTATTTTGGCGGTTTCCTGTTTCCCTTTCCCGTTCTGGTCACATGCACTCACCTGATTGGTCACACCGGGCTTTCCCCTGGAGTATAAATACCGGCCTGCTCACCTGTTTCCCCTGCCAGATAGTCTGTTTTCCACTCCTGAACACTATCCAGCATTTATCTTGGACTGACTCTTTTGGATTTCTTGGACTCTGCCTGATCTGGACCCCGTCTCTTGCCTGACCCCCTGGTGCTGTGAGTTCTGTCTTTTCCCCCCTGCTCACGGTACCTAACCTGTACCTGGACCTGCCTGATTCCCTTTCCCGGACCTGTCCCCTTTCTACTCTGTCTACCCTGGATTCCCCCTTATTGGACCAGCCTGACCTGACCCTGCTTCCCCTCTGGTTCAGTGAGTTCTCCCTCTGTTCTGTTTCGCTCCCTTGTTGTCCCCTTTCCTGCTCTGTCTGTTTGGACTGCTTTTGTGTTTCGACCTGGATTGTCTTCCGTTGTGGATTTTGCCTGCCGGACTTAACTTGGAACTGCCTGCCTGTGTATGACCCGGATTACCCTCGACCTCTGAGCTAGCTCTGTGGATAGTGTTTGGACTACATTCTTGTTGTGCTTGTGTGACTCTTGTGTCTCTGTCAGTCGGCCATTTTGGTTTTGACATTGTCCTCCATTTTGCCCATGTGCTCTCTGTTGGTCGGCCATCTTGGATTTGACATTACTTCCGGTTTCCTACCAGACCACCATATGCACCCTACCTCATCTCCTCCCACCTGGCGACTGTTTCATTGCTTTACTGTGTTCTGTCACTTATAAATAAACTTTGTTTGCTCAGTTCTGTCCTGTCTGCTCTCTGACCATGGAGTCCATCCGGCAGCTCATGACACAAGCTGAACTATTACAGGTTTTTTATAGTGCGGAGATAAGTCTGACAAACCTAAAGCTGAAAATAAAATGTCACATTCGAATGAAACTGCAGATCCTGGATCACAACCACCTACACAAAACTTACTCTGACAAGTGTAGTTTGTTTCTTTTTCACAGACAGAAGAAATAAAAGTTAAAGAAATAATTCAGGTAGAGCTTTACCACACCTCTTTGTGTGTGTGTCCAAATGCTGCCAGACTCAGTTAATGAGATTTGATTCCTGCTCGAGGGAAGGATTTGTGTAAAACTCCAAAAGCTTGAAACCTTCAGCTACCTCCACCCTTTAATTAAACTGCACTGTGATCCTCGGTGCACTTCACATTGTCTTTCTGTTGTCTGCTCACCGTTGCACTGAAGGACGTCATACGGGCAATTTTTCATTCCAGCTGAAATTAATTTTAGCGGCCTGTCTCTATCTCTGTCTCTCTCTGTCTGTTCGGAGGAAGAGGACAATAAATCAGATAAATTTTCCTTTTGTGTGCAGGGGCTAAGAGGTCTGCTGAAAAGAAGTGAGAATACAAACTTTATTTTTGTTGAAGTGAGACAGTGATGCATTTTATTGCAGTGTCAGCGTCTGTGACCTCTAAGCTCAAGTGATGTCAGAGTTTGAGCTGCTGCATTGTTTAGTTGTGATGTTAGGATCTTGCTGAAAAGTTAAGAAGTTCTAGCAAAGCCCAGAAAAATCATGCAGTATGTGTAATTCAGATGTGTTTATTTATCTTCATGCTGCTGTTACAGGCACTTTCACATTATAAAAACAGCATAATTACTTTTGTGTTCTTGAATAGCCCTTTACACTAATTTCATCTCTCAGTGGTTCAGCCAAAAACCAGCATGCACTTGAAACATTTAAGAAGACAAAAACACAAATAACTGACATTAAAGTATTAAATCATCAACAAACAGCTAAAATTGGGTCCTTCATGTCCATTTAATGATAATCAAGAACTGGTGACAAAGCACCGGCAGATAAAAGGACCGCATTCAGTCTGGGCCACGCGGCGAGCCGCCTGTCTAATGTATTCCTGTCCCTTTGTGAATTTGTCATTTGTTGCAATTCAGTTTGTCGCTTTCAAGCACTGATAAGGGAAATGGAAAAGGGAGGCTTGGATCTCCTCCAAGTCTTTCAAAATGATTTTTCCCTCTTGTCGTCCTTCATTTTGGACGGTTTTACACACAGTGAAAATGTAGGATTTCAAGGGGTCGTACTGGTGTTTTGGGTGTTCCAGTTAATTACGAAGCGTTGCACTACTGCTTTGCATTTTCTAAAGCTTAACAAAGCGCTTGAAATCATTTCCCAGCACAATATAAAGTACATTTTACACAAACTTAGCTTCAACTTCTCAGAAAATCACAAGTGGCAGAGTTGAAGGTTTTGATACAGCACTGCATCTGGCTGTAGTTATGAAAGGAATAATATAGGACTGGTTGTTGACATATTGTCCTTCAACACACCGCAAGGTACTATTTTACTCAAAAGAAGTGGAATAAAGCATTTCACCTTAACAGGAGCAACTGAAACCTGTGTCTCTGATCACATATTGTCAAGTTGCTAAAATAGCAAAATGTCTAAAGGAAACTTCAGGGATTTCCTTTGGTTTGCAATGAGAAGAAAAAACTCTCTAAATGTTCTTCAAAGGCATTTTTATGTTTTTGCTTTCAGAGTGCAGCTGCTCCACACGACTATTTGATATTCTGTTTATGTTTCAGAAAGAGAATCGGTGTCATTTCGACTGCTCTGCACAATCAAATTCGATCCCAGAGCTTTGATTACATTTTAAAAACAGAAATTACAGTTCTTGTCGGCGCGGCGGAGGAGTTACCTGAGTTACCTCGTTGTGATTTAGCTGCTTTTGTTTACCTGCCTTGAGCTCGTCACACACCAACATACTTTTCTCTCTGTGATGATGATACATTTTTTAGGCCCTCAGCCTCACACTCACCTAAACCTTAACACCAAATAACCAAGTGTCGAGTTTAAGGTCGTGAAGAGCGACCACACTGTCACAGTGATGGTTTGAACTTGAATTTGTTCACAGAACCATAGAAAGATGGGCACACACACACTTTGGCCCAATCAGTAGTCAGAGCAGCCGCCTGCACGGCTCCATTAGTGGACTATGAAATGGAAGTTAACAGATTCGTACTATGAAATATTGCCAGCAAAGGCCAACTATGATCAGACTGTGCTGATTCACAGTGCTGCTAAAACTATTCAGTCAAACTTCGTTAAATCTTTACCTGACTCGCTCCCACACACGTTCTTTATCTGCACTAATCTGCTCCTGCCTTTTTCAATTACTGATTGAAAAGCAGAGAATTGAAAGACTGAGGAACGAGTTGCTGTTTTCATTGAGATAATAAATATGATGCACCTCCCTTGATGCACTCAGCCCGTCTCCTCTCTTCCTCTCTTATGCCAGGAGTTGCATAAAGTGGTTAAAGTGAACTTCTCTTTGCACTCTTCCTCTTCTGAGGCGTTCAGAGTCATGACCAGCAGCAGAACAGAACCACTGGGGCTGCACGAGATCTTAAAGTAGCCCATTACATAGCAGAACATTACAGTAATGTGATTACTCTTTGAAAATCCTCTCAAATTCTTTCTGCTGCTCTCCAAAGAAGAGAAAAGCAAGCTTCCTTTTAAAAAGTCTTCATATTTTGGAGTATTCTTCTGTCTCTGTTTAACTCTGTAACAACAGCTGCTGAGTAATTAGTGAACTAATTACCTCATCAATGTAATGAATAATTGAGTTTTATACAGGAATTTAGTGAAATCAAATGCTTTTCTTTTAAACCTTTGTATATTTGCTCACTGTCAGCGTGTGCATCCTCCCTTCATCCCACCTCTGCTGCATCGACTGTCCTCTGCTGGTCTCCAGCTGATGTGGTTGACTTCAAGGTTTGATTCCTTGCTGCTGAATAAATAACTGGATTCTCCCCAGTGTATATTGCAGAACTTTCATCATCCTTTAGATCTATATTAAAAAGCTCTTGCATATAGATCGTGTGTAGAATAAAATAAAAGATATGCATCTGTTGCAGAAAGCTCCCACCTCATTTACACATCTGCATCATCTGCTGCCATGAACAATTGTTAGTTTAGTTTTAATTTAGTTAAACTAGGTTTACACATATAGTGGTAAACACAAAGTATAACTTTAGTTACAGACAGAATTACTCAAATCATTTTAATTGGAGGAAAATCTTTAGCATTCATCACAAGTGGGTTTTTCATTTAATTTTCAGGTTTGCACCAGTGTGATCATTTAAAATTCACACATTCACCTGCTGGTATGGAATAACGAGGCCAGCAGCGTAATATTAATTTTAACCAGCACACCTGACTCCTTTTTTAGCACGTGTGTTACAACAGCAGCGAAGCAACTACAACTAGCGACTACAGACCTAATGCCTATATTCACGGTTCCAACATCACCACACTAAGCCAATGAACTCTCTGTCCTTTGAGCCACACAGCTGTTGTTTAAATATTATTTCAGTTCTGTCTTTTTACTGTAGCTCCAGCACCGAGACCTCCAGGGTCTAATCACCAAAGTGTTACTAACCTCAACTCTATCATTTCAACTCTTTTATTTATTATTTTATTTATTTTCATCAGCTATTTTTAGAGGCAACTATTAAAGTCATGTTCCTACACCAGTACCAATCATAAATTCATCTACATACACATATAGTGGTGTAATTTGTCGAGTAGCTCAACATTCAGCTAAATTCTCCATGGGTAAGATTAGACTCAAAACAGCCACAGCACAGAAATAACATGTATTCTTCTGTAGCAGCTGGTTTCATGTTCGTGTTCTCTATCCCATCTCTTCTGAGTGCTATACAGCCACTGACAAAGTTAATCTTCCAGGACATTTGGTAATTTAAATAATCTGTCACTTTATTGAATCTACTGTTTAATACTCTAACTCCTCGTTGGCTTAGTTCTGAATTTGAGCTCAAATCTTTTATGAACTTCATGTTCTCAGGCTGATGAAGTAATACACTCCTTCAGTTTGATATTATTTAACATCAGATGACTTAAATGTCTCTTGTAATTTTAAATATGGATATATGAAATATTTCATGTTGTTTCCAGTGTTTATGATGGTCAGACCTTCTACTAATACAGTGTCTCTACAGTGTTTGTCCTCTTGAGATCTAATTTGGCATCATGAGACATTTTACTGCAGATTTTTGGGCACGTTCCTGAAGGTTTGATCTTTCTGGTGTCTTCTGTTTAATAAAATATGAAAGTGTAGAAATGTGTGTTTTTTTCCATGAGAATGTTTTATAAGTTGTAATTTCTCTTGCTCTTGACTTAGGGCTGTTTTCATTTGCTCTGACTGACCTGAATACACCTGTGTGGACCGCTGATAACCAGTGATAACCAGTGATAACCAGTGATTACGTATTGATGTCAGGTGTGAGATTTGAGTGCCTTTAAGTGCTATAACGAGCATTTGACTTCTCTTAAAATCCTCATGATGTGACCGTTTGTTTTTTATTGTTGTCTCAGGTTCAGCCAAGTTGTATTTGTTTGTTTTCCCCATCTTCATGTTTAGTTGATCTGTCTGTTCTCCTCTTTCTAATGATGCCAGACACTGTGCTTAAATATAGCTGTGCTCAAAGCTCAAATCTGTAAAATGTGTTTTTCCCCAAACATCTGTTCTCACCTGTCAACTTCTCACCTCTTATCTGAGTCAGCTCACAGATAAGCTGTAAAAAGTTGAACTTGCTGGTACATGTAGTTCATCAAGATCCGCGGTTTGACTACTAATGATAAAAATAAGAACAAATACAGCAGCTACAACTAGTATGTTGAAATAGCATTACCAAAGTTGTGTCTGCTGCCTTTCGACCTCCCTCCTGTTCTCTAATCTAGCTTTAACTGTTGTACTTCACTACTTTTCAGAATCAGAATCAGAATCAGAATCAGCTTTATTGGCCAAGTTTGCACAAGACAAGCAAAGAATTGGATGTGGTCTGACTCCGTCTTTTGTACCCTCTGATTGCACGAAACTCCACCTCCTGCCTGTATGCAGACTCATCACCGTCCCGGATCAGTCAGATAACGTTCATGTCATCTGCATACTTCAGGAGTTTCACAGACAGGTCCCTTGAGGTGCAGTCATTAGTGTACAGGGAGAAGAGCAGTGGAGAAAGGACACACCCCTGTGGTGCGCCGGTGCTGATGGTGCGGGTGCCAGATGTGATGCTGCCCAACCGCACCTGCTGCCTCCTGTCAGTCAGGAAGCTCTTGATCCACTGACACGTGGGAGCAGGTACAGTAAGCTGGGTCAGTTTATGGTAAAGTATTCCAGGGGTGATCGTGTTAAAGGCTGAACTGAAGTCCACAAACAGGACCTCTCCACTTGGAGAGATTTACTGTTGCCTGTTTTCTTTTTACTCCCTTTTTGTTTTGGCCTGATCAGCTGCAGCCAATCACCAACAGGTTTCTAATAAAAAGGTGTGCCAGTCCGGTAAAAGGCTCCTCACTTATCTCTCCTCGCTCCTTAGAATAAAATAAGAGGCTTGGGGACGTCCTTCAAGATGGAGGAGCTGAACAACTTCCAGGGAGGATCGAGGATCGATTAATTAAGGGAATTGGCGTGTACCCGGGGTGTGGACAGGTGGAGTTTGAGAGTGAAAGCAGGAAGTGAGAGACCGGGTGCAGTGTATATATGAATCGTGGACATCACTGTGGTGTCAATGAGGGGGAGACGAGCAGCTCTACTCCACCATCATAAGCTTGTTTCTCCAACCTTTACGCCACCACTTAAGGTGTCATTAGCTTGTTGGCAGGAGCTGACTGCGTTAAATGTTTGCTCAAAACTGAGCCCTGGAGACCTGATGCAGTTTAATTAATGATTTGATAACTGCTGAGGTGTTAGCAGACATTAAACACAACCGAGAAGCTGAAGCAGAGATAAGTGGGAATTCTCTCCACCTGCTTTTCCATATGCTCTGGGTCTCGTTGTGTTTTCCCTCTCCGTCTCCGTCCTGCTTTCTCCGTTTTCCATCTGGCGCACTGTTTCACTCAGCGTACATCCTGCCTCCCCCGCTTTGTCTCACACAACCGCACATCTCAAGAAGCAAGAGGCATGAAAATGCCTCGGAAATGTGTTAAGAGGTTTGCAGACACAGGATGTGGTGAGAAGAGCGTGTTATTTTGTCTCATTAAAAAGCAGCAGCGCCTCTGCTTGTATCAGGACAGTGTCAACAGGGTGTCAGTGATACTATCTATGAGTCAACTTAGCGGAATAAACAGCACTGCACAGTGAGAGCAAGAGATGATTACAAACTTTGTGGCTGAATCTGTTGTATCAGACTTTATCAGTGCACGGGTGTGGACTATTAAAGGGGAAGAATGTGTGGTTTTCACTGTTAGAGGTGATAACAGTGACTGACTGAGGGGGTAATACCAAACATCCTTTACAGTTTAAATAGGGAAACTAACACGTTTGGACAATTTATATGTGTGTAGAATCAGATAATCTTCTCAATGCATATATATTGGAGTATATTAGGATTTCAGAGAGACATACGCTGTTAAGTTAAGGTTTCCTATTTTAAAATGTATGCTGCATCATGAAGAGGAGAATCAGACAACAGCGAGCATGGACCATGGAACATGAATCCACCAAGAAAGGGCTAATATTCCACTTCCGCAGTTGTAAGTGTAATTAAGGGGAGGTGATGTGGGCACCATGGTAAACATGATTCTGTTCCAGCATTTCTGGAGATGGGCTTTGTACGTGCAGTCATCCAATGCAGACGTTGGCTTGCGGCTCCATATTTAGCTTATTTTTAGCAGTGATTTGGTTTCACACACGCGCTCAGGTTTGCCATACGTTCCTGTCTGATAAGTCACCCTATTTCTCTTGAAAGTGTTTTTCTGTCATTCATCTTGGACGTACACAAGAGCAGACGAGGATTCAATAATAATGCTGTTTTCTACATTATTTAGTTTGGGTCTGTGATATGGAGCACCCGTCAGTGTATGTTGGGAGGGGCTCCAATCACCTGCAACCCTGAAAATGAGCAGACACGTAAATTACAACAACCACCTTATAAATATGTATGTTTCATAGCACTATGCAGGAAATATAAATGCAATAAGATAACAGGATGCCCATTCATAACAAACACTCCAGCAAAAAGTACAAATGTGAACAGCCAGCTGTGCTACTGAGTAGAAGAGATGGAAGCAGAAAAACAGCATTGACAGCTGCAGAATAACACCAAGAGGAAAAAGATAAACAGGATTCTACAGGTCAGGATGAGAAGCTATTAAAATTCCTGGGTTTCTGGCTTGTAAGTGTGCACCCTGCATCCTTGAACTAACTAGACTGCCCACAGAGAGCCCTTCTTTCTACTGCTGGCTCGGTTTGCTCATTATATTCAATTTTTCCTTTTCTGTTCATTGTATATTGTACGCACAGGAAAAGGCTCACTGTTGCATGTTTTTACTTTATATTTTAGACAGTTTGGATTAAGAGGATGACACATACAGGCTTGTCCACTCCTCCACACACACATACACACATCCACAAACCTAAAAGCATAAAAACCCTGATCCCACAAGTGTCAGCCTGGTTGCTGGACACTGGATCTCTCTGCATGTTTGGCTGGCATTGTGTGAAGAGCAGCCATCTGTTTGGTAGAAGAGCTTGTCAGAAATAAAACACCCCCTGCACTTGTTCTTTTTCCAATGAGGAAAAAAAATAATTGAGAAGTCAATAAAGAGCTAAAGTTTACAGCTTGTATAGTTTTGTAGCTGCTGTTTGGAGTTTGTTTGACTGACAGCGTACCGTATGTTGTTGCTTTTGATATTCAACCATCTAAAAAAGGTGAAATAAATAAAAATACTAACAACGTGCAAGTGAAACAAAGTTAGATTTGAACTTTTTAAACTCATTATATTAACATGACGCACACGCTGGTTGCAATTATTTTCACCAAAGACACATTATTTAATACATTTCCACAGTGTCACACTATTGGGACTATTAATAACCAAGTCTATCAGGAGAGAGGAAGCTGTCACTGATCTCCACACTGTGTGGTGCTTCATTCAAATACACTGAGAGCTGCAATTTTAAACCAAAGCTGACGTCTTCTTCTTTTCAGGAGGGAATAATTGCATTTATGCAAATGTGCTACAACAATGGCTGTATTTGTTTACTGTAATTACCCCAATGAATCAAGACTAATTTGACTATGATTCTGTACAATGGTTTGAAAAAACAACAAAAACATTTAGCCACAGATGATGTATGCTTCACTTTGATAAACTCATGACATCATCTCAGGTTAGACACCGTCCACAGGAGGGTCATCCTCTTTACGGCTCAGCGGGACGTTAAGATGCTTATAAACAAAAATACATATCCAGTTTTACTTTATTGTATTGATGCTCTGACAGCAGCAGCTTCAGGTTGGAAGCACATGGATGATTTCAGTTAAAGTTCAGATTTATTGAATGAAGGTCTGCATAACATTAAAGCACCAAATTGGAACTGGATGGAGCAATGCTGAGTTTGTTTACAGAAACAGTAATGTGACAGCACTCCGCCTGCACTTTTTGGCATCCTCTGCTGTCAACTAGTGAGTGGAAATAAAAGCTTGTATCACGGCGCTGTGAAAGCGCAGCAACAACATCAAAGAAATGACCATGTTGATATTTTACCTTATGTTCACATGAGGTATTCAGATGCCGACGGCACATCTTTCAGCTTCTTGTGCATGTCGATACAGACAATATGAAGGTTTTTATGAATGATTCCACAGGTAAAACTACATTAATCTATCATGATTCAGATGTTGCTTTTTTATTGATTAAAGACATGGTGTAAAAAATCAGTGTTATGAATTTGTTCTACCTGAATCTTTCACTAATACTACTCTTTAATATAAGCTGCACTGGACAGTACGACAGAAACTCCATAAGCAACTCCTTGGTGAATCTTTAAAACACTGTGTATTTCATTCAGCATTCAAGTGCCACTGCAGCCTCATTATCTGCCATTAATTTCCCTAATTATAAATTTAACAGACCCTCCATTATTGCACCCTGTACTTTGCAGAAGTGCCAGTTTTTATCTAATCATCTCACCTCAGCCTGAAGAGTTACTCCGTAAAAGGTCACTGAAAACCTTTCACAGGGCCCTTAGAAGTAATTATGAATTCTTTATTCTGAAGAGCTTAAAATCACAAAGCTATGAAGCAGCTCTGCCCTCTGCTCTAAGCCTAAACAATCTGAATGGAAGCTATTCAGCTCAGAGGATGTTTCTGTTTAAGTCACACTGATGAAGGCACCATTTATTAAAAAGGATTTAAAGCTCAAAGGAGCAGTGGTGGCAGCCATGAGGACTGTGAGGTGAGGCCGTGCCTCTGCGTGGTTAAGTGTGGAACAATCGTTTGCCCGTGACTGTTTGTGAAATAAGGATGATGATTTCAAAACGAGGGTATTCATCATTTTAATTAGAAATTAGGGGACATCGTGCTGGCCAAGTGATTACGATGCATATCGTTTAAAGGGGACAAATGATGCCAAGACTTTTGCTGGAACCCTTTTAAAAACACCTATTTTTATTTCAGTATCAGTGAAAACGTGAATTTATTTTTGGGAGTAATTGACGCAGACCATCAGAGTACTGGGCTGACAGTCTTTATCAGAGTCTGTATTGATTGGACATTACACTGGAACAGGAAGAAGGAGGATGAAATTCCAGGTTATGTTTGAGCTGATTAATGAAAGTGCCTCTAAAATGTATCATAGAGCATGAGTGAGTAAGGAGTTGGCTTTTATAGTCTCTCAGGCTCTACCCGCCTCACTCATCTTATGTTTGCATTCATCAGCAGCCTTTGATTCTCCTCTGATCATCTGAACTGAAGCCAAGAGACACGGTGAAGGAGGGAAGAAAAGTCTACCGGCAAATCAGTTTCAGTCTGGTGCAGACTTCAGGAGATTCTCCTCCTGGCAACATGTGATGAATCTACTTTCATGTTTGTTGTAGAGGTGCTATTTCACATGAAACATAAAAAACACATTATTCTAAAAATGATTATACCTTCTACATATATATATAGCACCTGAGTCCCTCAGAGTGTAAAAACTCATGTACATAATGTGATGGGAGGACTGCAAATGCCATTTTTCACCACCCAATTTTAGCCGTTTTTATTTTGGAAATCATATTTTCACCCATTTTCCTTACTAAAAATACTCTACCTGAGTATTTCCAAGGGATTATGAATTAGCTTTAGCTAAAGTGCACACACAAACACACATTTAAACCATCACAGGCTGCCAGGTGCTCTCTGCTCGGCAGAAGCAGTGTGTTAAAGCAGAACCAGCGAATCATTCCTAAACTAATCTGCTCTAAAATAGCTTCACTTAAGGAGTGCTGCCTATCCTCGAAGCTGTTAACATGCCTAACATAGAGCAAATTGATTTTTCCGGCCTGATTAAACTCACCTTGTCTGTGATTGGTGCTGTTGATTGACTGCTCAGTGATTTCCCAGTCTGATTCTGGTGGCTGTGATTGCCAGGTCCTGTTGTGCTGTTAGAAAGTTCATTTAAACACAGATTAGTGAAGAGGAGAATGGAGAAAACACGTCTTTACTCTTAAAGAAAGGAAAATAGACTGCTTTCCAATTTACAGAGAACTCTTTGCTGCAGACGACTCTTCGCCATGTTCTGTGTTTTTATTATGTAAAAAGACATAAACACCCTGAGAATCAATAAGTTTTGGACTGAGGGCAAATGACAGGAATCATTCCAAAGCATGTAAAACAAAATCTAATTCCAAATCTAAACATAACTCAGACTCCAGCTCCTCATCCTTACATCCTTGTTAGGCCGCGGGAATACGTGGATACACACATACTCTGCACAATAACACACGCAAGCACTCAAAGGGAAGCAGGATAGAGGGGGATGATGATGCAGATGATTATACACAAGACATGCCTCCTCTCTCTCTTGTGAGCATGTTGAGATTGATGACCGGAGGAGGGACACTTGTTGAAATAATCACCAGATGATGCAGAAACTCAGCTGTCACACGAACAAGCTTTTGTGAGGCTGCAAAATCACAACTCGTCCTTGACCTCAGATGCTCACAGAAACAGTAACAGATGGCAGTTCCGGTGCAGACTGTTGGTATTAACAGTATTACACTGCTAAATATTGTGGGTTTAACAGGTTTTACTTCCCAATAAATCACATCTCCTGTTTCTTTGTAAGCGAAACAAGATTTAATGAAATTCATTGTGAGAATGTGTTGTAGATACATCTTTTGTCATGCAATAAATTGTTGTAATAGATAGTTTTCCCCTTTGTTTCCTTTCTAAAATTAAATGACCTTTTATAGAAAGGTGAAAAAAGGTGCTGATAGCATATTCAAACAGTAGATTTGAACTTCTGTCTAGCTCAGTTTAAAGTTATAACACACTTTTCATCACTTATTAACGCAGACTATGAGTTAAAGTGTTGGTAAAACAACATGTCTTAACTTTTTATATATTAGTACAAATACACGCAGCTGCAACATAAACAGACACTGTAACATGTATTTGTACTTTTTTTACTTTAAAATCACATAGTCATAGAATAAAACATGAAAATCTGTCAACCACAGAAATTATTTCAGGCATCTAATGAAGAACTAAAACTGCCCCACTGACATCGGGATGAGGGAACTGAAAGTGCTGCAACTGACTGGTGAGGTTTGGATTCACTACTACAGCACTCGATTTCACTAAAGAGCAGACGAAGGCAATGAAACGTCACCGGTTAATAACCCAGACTGTTATTTTTTGGAGAATATGTGTGAAAACAGATTCCTGATCCTTCTCTCCTAATCTCCTCTAATTTCTGAGCATCTGTCCTTGGTAAGGACCAGTGAACCCTCAAGCCTGTTGGTTTGATTCCTGCCTGCCATCAGGCCATCATCTCTATCTAACACACACACACACACACACACGCCCCTCATAGTGATTGCAAAAAACACACAAAACAGATCAAACACACGCAGATGTACAATAGTTGTACTGACAAACTTACCTAAACAATCAAAAGTGAGATTAAGACGTAAATGAACAGTCCAGGTGCCACCAGACACGACCTGAGCTACACGACCTCTTCACCACGAAGACCTGGAAAGAGGACCGACTGCACAATAGGAACAACACAAGCCTGACGTTTACACATATGGGAGAAAGGAACCAAACCACGCAAGGAAAGAGAGGCAGGGCAACAAGAAGGCAAGGGCTCAAGCATGAGAAAGTGATTTTAGCTAAAAAAATATCTTATTTGTTCCTTCAAACACAAGAGAAAACTAAAAGACAAAGACCAAGCTGGCTGATTTTTCTCCCGGCTTTCCTCTTTGTTTCTGTCTGATCGCCCCTTTACATGTAATCACTCATCAGGTAATGGTCTTGTCGTCAATTCATGTTTGCAGCACCCAGTGGTCTGGTTCCCACAGACGTCCAGACGTTGGGAGTGTCGTGCTCTTGTTTGACCAGTGGGAACCGTCTGCTGTTCTGGCCACTTAATGATCAGTCTAAAAGGGGCACAAATGCCATTCGATCAGCAGATTGGCCTTTCTGGATAAATCTCATTAACTCAGGAACATGCCATTCCCCCGTCACTTATCGAGCCAAAAATGTCACTGAAAATTGGCACCTTTGCTCCGGCTGCACAGAGAATTCGTATGAGCCCGTGAATAGTTCAGCACTCGAACCTTCTGTTCACCACCTGGCAGGGCACGCACATCGGCATTAACTGATCGTGCAAAATGTTCTGGATGACTTTCTTATTCAAATAACAGCTCGTAACATATCGCTGCACAGGGGGAACAGAACGTGTAGAGCTCGTACAGTAAATGATATGAGATTAAAAGACTTGTGTCAGAGTGTGAAGGTTCATTTGACTTTTTCTGTCCATGTAAAGAGATTCATAGTAGAAGAAATACTAAAATACAGCTAGGAGTAGTTGTCTTAGAATAAACATGTAGATTGGCTTATTCTAATGTCTCAAAAATCTCTAAAGCAATAAGAAAGTAAATAATAAATAAGCAATAAAACAATTAACATGTGAGTTTTAGAGTCACTCGTTGGCTGATTTGTTTTACATTTGCACGTAGCATGCAAGAAATATTTAACTACATAATAAGAACCATATTGTTCAAAAGAATGAAATAATCTAAATCTGATGTCTAATTGGTGCGTCTGTAGAAAGGAGGAAAAGACAAATCAGTAATGAGTCAAACGCACCGCTCCACCGCTTGACGTGTTCTTCAGCTCTAAGCGGTTAATGATGATATTCCTTAATAGATGTAGCTCAAAACGTCCTGTATCAACATTACTTTGTACAGCAAAGTTACACGCTTCAGAGACTCAGACTGCATCTACTCGAAGTAATACGGTAATAAAAGGCCTCTATCCAAGAGTATTTTTTATTTGTGCTAAAAAACAAAACTGTGGCTACAAAAGGGATTACATATTGGGAAAATGTAGGAAAGTGCCTCAACTAAAATACATAAAAAATTAAGGAAGTGCTGTTTTTATATTCAGGGGAAAAGGTTCAAGCAAGGTCTGAGTAGCCAGAACTGATCCCACTGTGTTTTGTAACCACAGACTGTTTGTGCCAAGGAGAACACGACCTCTTACACATCGTGTTTAACATGTGTTTTCACCAGGCTGGGTCACATTCTGCTCATTTATTCAACACTGACATGGTGAATATCACTAAGCATCAACAACTTGCTGACATCCAGCCATGGTAAGGATGCTTTGTGTTGATCCTCTGGGTGTTTTTGCTTTTACACTTTTACCCCTTAGGGACGTTTAAACATGAACTTCATGCAAAAGCTATGAAACAAACACAAGAGCTAACGTGATGTAAAACAGATGCAGAAGTAAAGCAAAAGAAAAGAGGCAGCTGCTTTCAAACACCTACAAAAGAGGAGGTTTGTAGAGAGCCAGCTGGATCCTTATGCTTTATTTTACCTTCAGATATGACAGCTCACACAGAAATGACAATCCCAGCATTGTCATTTGCTCTCTGGATGCAGCCCAGCTTCAGGTTGGTATCAGGTGCCAACAGAACTGCTGGCTCACCTGCCTCTTCACAGGTGATTTAAATTAAACCACCACCAACAAGAAAGGCCCACTTGGTCCAAAGGAACTTACATGTTAGCTACAAGCCAATCAAATAGCTAAGTTAGTGAGTTGTGGAACATGGCCGACAGATGGAGGAATGAGTCCTGGGATTAGACCTGTAGACCACATGGGTGAGCATGACTCACGTAGTTTAAAGTCTATGGATGTCAGGGTGAATGAGAAAATGAACATAACTTTCTTGATGCTGCCTCGCACATTTTATTTAGCACTGAAATGCTCCCTTTATCCTCTCTGCGTTGTGTGAGTACAACCTGAGAGTAAAGTGAGGCAGCGTGCACAGCAAAGCTGCCTTGTAAACACAGGTGAAATAAATAAAACAAAATGGTCGGCCTTTTGTTCTAATAGAGTCCAAAAATAGGACAAAAGAGTCCATAAATGCAGAACAGCGCTCTGTGAAGCAGAACAGTCTCCCCGGGGTTCAATTCAGCCGGTGCTGTGCTCGTTTTCCTCCCCGTCCTGTTTCAGCCTGGTTTGAATTACTTCGCATTATTGGCTGGAGAGAGGCTGCACAGCTCTTAAAGCCTGCAGTCACTCAGGCCTATCTTAATAGAGATCTCCCTCGGAGACAGAATAATGTAGTGAAACCTGTCACTCCGGCAGTGAATAAAAAACAAAAGATGGTTAGGAGTTAATAACGGCACTGTGAGGGGACTCTTTAATGTGACGACTGACGAATGAAACAAAAACCTGGAACAGATGAAACACTATAATCACTGGTATGTTAATGTCAAGAGCCAATAAATAATTATTATTAATTAACATTATTCACATTTTATAGTGTGAATTTCTGAGCGCTAAGACAGTTTTTAGCTGTTTTACTTCAAATCCAACTGAGTTAGAGTGATGACAACATATGTGTTTGTACTGTACTAGGCGGTACTGTCGACCCCAGATCTTTAAAAAACAAACAAACAAACACTGCTACTACTGTAATATTCACCAAAAAGTGTCCAGAAATCAAAGTTCTCTTTCTTGCAATACTGAAATTTCAGCATGCAGCATGTTTGCCAACTTCACTTCACTATGATCTTACTCATGAAGAAATCATTTCAAGGAAGATGAAAACATGTTTACTGTAATGTGACATGTGTGAGGCTTTCCCCTTCACTTGCAAGAGTCTGTGCACGACCAGTAGTTTGAACAGCAAACGATTTCAGCACAAACTTCCAAGATCACTACTCATCTAATATTCATGCGATGCTTTATTGATCACATATTTCAACCCTTTTGAAATGCAGGCGAGCTCCAAATTGACTGGAAACCCGAAGACCAGTGTGAGTGAATGGTTCTATCCCACATTATGAAATATCAGGACAAACTGGAGCTTACTACGACTAAATGCCTGATATTTTATTTCTGAACCACAGCCTTTGGTTACTATTATAGTAACACTAACGTGATGCATTAGAGGAAGGTGATTTTCTATGAAACCTTGTGTGCTGCCCTGTTCTTTCTCTCCTCAGACTCTCCTCTGCCAAGCATCAGGGCACTAAACCCTGAAACCCCTCATAGATCACAGTGTGACATCGGTGCTATCCTTCTAAAGCGCCTAACAGTGTCTCATTTTGAAGTAAAATAGGTCGGCGCTCAGCTGGAAGTTTCCACTGCCCTGGAAATCTGGAGGGCCACACAAAAGTGCTTAGATAGATCATTTCTCTCTGAGTCTTGATTGAAACGCCCATCTCTGCAGACTTAATTCAACATTTAGCCGGTTTCTTTTGTAGAGCCGACTATGAATTAGGCTGAGAGCAGCAGACAGGCCCGCACTGACAGAACATAATTACAGTAAAAGGTCAACAGAGACCCAATCTGCTCTAATGACAGGATGGGAAATGTTGGCCGAGCTGGAAAGTGTTAGAGACTGGCAGAGACCGAGACACAGCTGCTGGTCGTTACAGAGCTTGTTTACACTTCATAACTTGTTTGCTCTCGTAAAGCAGATGAACATACATACAGCGGTATGAAAAAGTATGTGAACCCTTTGAAATGACTTTCCACTAGTTGGTCATAAATACGAGTAGCTCCCATATGTCTGGTGTGAATGGCTCTATTGAGGTCAGAACATCCGTGTTGAGTTCTGACTTCTCCAGGAGGCAGATTGTAGCTTTTAAGCCATCATGTGATGGATTTACTTCCATGTTCTCCGTCAGTGTCCTGCTCCATCATCAGCCACCCCGACACACAAAACACAAGAATAACTTTTTTCTGTCCAGACATTAGCTCATGTGAAATCCCCATCACTCCTGAAATCTCCAGCCCCAAGTCCCTGGATGTTGGTGTCAAGGGCAGACTGCTCACACGGTCACCCATTCAACACTCACTCCATGCAGATACACCCCAAGACTTTGTACAGCGGTCTGACTCTCCCATCATCAATTACGACTCACAATCAGATCCATACTTAACAATAATCACAAAACAAGCTGCAGTACTCAACTCCTGGAAAACAGCTAATCCATGCAGGTTAAATGCAGAATCATGTTCATGGATGTTGGAAATAACATTAACATGATGATGAGAATTAAGCTGTCTACACTAAGATGTCTTTGACCCCTATTTAACCTTTTTTTAGGTATGATAAAGGGATGTAAAATATGTTGTGTGATGTTTTGTCATCTCATAACAACATCTTGCCTCTCCTACCTTTGTTTCTGAGAGTCATAATACACATGGCAACAAGAGGAAGAATGTTATTGTAGTTCTCTGTTATCCCTCTGGGTTTAATACAAGCGTATATTGTGAAACATGGAGCTAAACCACTTCTGTATAAAACTGAACCCTGGATGGCTTCGAAGCCAGTGTAGCTGCAATCAACAGTGTTGATACAGCAGTAGGACAACGGAGGAGATGAGGAGTCATCAATAACAATAGGAACATTTGTCACTCCAGGTTTTAGGAGGGAAGAGACATAAATCCAAAATGAACTTCAAAAAACAAAAAATAATTTGCAATTACAAAATGAAATGTGGATCTAAACGCAAACCATTTCTTCAGGTGATGACAAGTTCTGCTTCTTTCTGTATGAGGTTGAATCAGTGTGAAATCTTTTCTGCTTCTACGCCATCATGTGTCACTGTCTCCAACTATCTTATGATCCTTTAATACTGAACTCTGCCTCTGAAACCCTCCCCGAGTGTTTCTCCCTCATCACTCCACAGACAGTGGGCACATTCATCATCGTCTTTCTTACATAAATTTGATTGAAAGAGTAAAAAACAACCAGCATCCGCATATCAAGCTGTCCTGAGGTTCACTGGCTGGCTGCTGAGCGAGCGGCCGCGTCTGTCTGGTTGCCTGTCAATCTGTTTTTCTAATCTACCGCTGTTGTTTCTCTGCTCTTAGAAAGTAAACAGATTCCTGGAAACTGGCTTCTCAGTCAGAGCGTGCTGTTCGGCCTTTTGAATATAAACAAGTACACAATAAAATAAACTTGCCATAATCACATGTACAGTAGTGGCGTCTGTGTCTGACAGTCACGATTCAACATGAGCCTCTTCCATCACCAGTCACTTTTTTATACTAGCCTCGTACTAGGAGATGTGACAGGTGGCGGCTGTTCAAAGGTTCCACAGTTATGCCTTTTAAAAGATAATTCCTCAGAGCCATGTCTGCTTTAGAGGTCCCCTTTGAGAAGTTTTACAATATAAAACTAACCAAAATGCCCCTGCTGGGAGAAATCAAAAGTCCAACCAGAGCAAAAGGCTCTGAAATGTTACTGCAGGAAAAATAAGAAGACATGAAAAAGCTTCCATTTAGCAGCCTTTTAAAATCAGATACACAAGAACAGACACACAGTGGTTTCAACGGGGGGAAGTCAAAGCGTCAGTATATCTCTCCAACATCTCATATATAAAACCAACTCATCTTCTGATTGTACCGACGTTAACTGATACAGAGGCGTCTGGAAATGAATGACCTCCTACGGTTCAGCCCAGATTTTCAGAACTCTGATCAAACAAATCTTTGCAGATCATGTTGGGAACATAATGAACTGTGGGAGATTCTGAGCTGACGACACAGGACGTGGAGCCTGATATCAAACCCACCACACCACCAACTAGGAGCTTCTCTCTGAGTCCTCAGTTTGGACGTTGGACTTCAGGTTTCACTGATCTCAAACACTGAACTACAATCTGTGTTTCTTAGAGCTTTTCTCTTCCTCACTGAGACATTTAAACGTAGTTCTATGTCTTTGACATTGTGACTTTTATCCACTGTCAAAAGGTAAAAGCTTTGAATGAATTCAAGTTATGATCTTTGACTCTTTCCTTGGAATAATAGACATCAAAGTAACACAAGCTGCCTGAGCAGCTTATCCAGCACCAAAAGAAAACAAATTGCAAATTTTGAGATTTAGATTCCTTTTTTTTATGAGGCCCTATGAATCCAACACCCAAGATGGAGACACAAAGGCTGTTAGAAATACAGCTTCTGTGCAAATGGCTCAGGGTGTTAGAGGACTGTTATTAAATTTTAAGGTTGTGTTCAACCCTCAAGTATAGATTTTGAAATGTGGCTTTTAAATAATGAACAAAAAAAGTGAACGAGCTACTGAGACATGTTGAAGTAAAGAGTTTAATCACTCTGATGTCCAGACGTGGTTGTAATGGTGGTTATGATGCTCTGTGAATTATGAGGTTATAATGTCATAGAGTAAATGGATAATGAAGCTCAGTGTGAGGAGAGACAACACCAATCAGTGGGAAGACCTGCACGTAACGGTACTAAACAGACTGTTAAATTGATATGAGGTCTACAAAGCTGCTTGCCAGTCCCTCGTCTATCTTAAAACCCCAAACAGCTGTATTGTGGATTTCTGAACAGCTTCCAGGAAATTCAGCAACTTCACAATCATATTTATACACACAGAGGCAGACTAAGTGGAACTGAGCTCTACCTCCGACTTAAATTATGATTTTCTCCTCAAGCCTCTGACTTCTCTGCATGGCTGAACTGAAGCTAGTTTTCTTTCTGTGTGTTTGTGAATGGAACTTGATTTACTCAGTGACTGAACTGAAGTGGCTCTCACAGGCTCTGTTGACATTCAGTGCTGTCAGGAGGAGAGTGAGTGATGACAAACCAAACCATTACAAGAGGTGGCAAATGCTGAAATGAGCAGCACTGTTTCATCTCCCTCTGTTTCCACCCATCACTGTTGATCTCTACGTCCCTCTGCACATTCACCTGCTCTTCTGTTCCTCATAAAAACTTTCAGTTAATCAGTAAATCTACACAATGAGGCACTTAAATGTAATTCTGACAGATCAGAACAGTCTAGTTAAACTGAACTATTTGATTTCATAAATAAATATTAATAAAATTAAGAAGCTGCTGAACTAGAAACTCTTTCTCAAACTAATTGATTCACAAAACTGAGTAATTTATTTACGCATCTTTCTGGCTGTTGCATTGTTTCTGAATGTGCACATGAATGCAACGATGAACCAACTTCTCAAATTAAACATGTCTGATATCCTGCAATTAGGCAAAACGTGTTTTTTACTGTCTCAATAATGACTCGTTGAACATTTTTCCTACGGTTAATATTAGAATACACACCACAATTGAGAAATGTGGATAAAAGAGGAATATATATGATGGAGGCTCATATTTGAATAGCTATTACATAACACATCACTTAGCATGTCAGTGATGTCACAAATAATAGACTGCAGCTCTTCCTGTGACTTAACATATATTCTTAACATTTTTCCTGACTCTTAACTTAAACAAACAGTTTCTCTTCATCAGTTTCACTTTGACCTTACCATTGTATATTCAGTGCAGTAAATCATAAATGATGGAGAGCAGCACACTTTCTGAGAAGTCACAGAAGCTCTCTATGGAACAGCAGCCGCCCTTAAAAATACATTATGTAGAAAATATTCCGCTTTAGCCAAAACCTACAGTATATAAGCATAAAAGGCAGGTCTGGTCTCTGAGGATGTAATTATATAGTGAGTAACAGATGTTAATCTAAACCTTTAAGAGTTTATGAAGTCGGGTCAATCGTTTACTTGCTGTGATTTTACAGACACATGTTGGTGCTTATTAATTTTTATCTTTTCTCTCTGGTGACAAAACGTGGACACTGAAGCTTTATCTATTTGAACTAGAAAACAGAGTCACAGGCTCTTTTGTGTGTGCTAAAAACATTGGCCACAAAATATAGAAAATGATGAGACACTTTTCATACAGAAGAAGCTGCCTCAACTTCAAAAGCCTGGAGGAACCATAAGGAGCGAGCAGTGATTAATTTACCCCCAGTTTTCACTCTACTTCTGTCTTATATCTCCTCACTTAGAAGAGAACTGGGGTAAAAACTGAATCCTCTTACCCCACTGTCTCCTATTTTACACAATGCAAATGCAATCAGTACTAAATACCTGCAGTTCTATGCACATTAATGACCATGTGAAGACAGAATCATTCATGTGTTCTGTAATTTATTGGCTGTAGTTTAAAGAGACTGCAGCCGGTTTGATGACCACAATGTCCAGACAGCCTGCACAGACTGGCTTGATCAGCACTTAGCACAGATCCTGTTGATCATAAGCGCGTTTAGAGGGCACCTGGGTAGCATCTGAGAATCCAAGAAAACATTGTTAAAGTGAGATTATTATCATTCTGCTGTTATTTCTTTATATTGCTGCCGTTTAGCTTGTTATTTATATTACAGGTTGTGTACTGGTTGTCAACAGCTTTGCAGTATTATTAAATGCACATTTGTTGCAGTGCTCTGGGCCAGTCAGTAGCAGCACAACAAGAGTAAGATCTAGTTTTGTGGAGATATGGCACCTAGTGTGAAGTGAAACTAATAATGAGACAAACCAGAATTATTCATCTAATACAAACAGGACACACAGCTGCAGGACAGTCTCCACACATGTTTAAATAAAACCACTCTGACTGCTAACTAAACATATGCATTGGTTGGTTTCCACAAATATTTTCACTTCAAACAAGACATAATGTTTTTTTTCTGCAGGATGCAGAGTCAGCCTATGAAAAGCTAACTGGGGATCTCAAGAGCCTGCACCAAACTCGTGTTTGTCATTCTGGTTGTGCACAGCATTAATCGGAGGCATTCAACACTCACAACACTGTTTGTGTTTCAGTTCTGTTTTGTAGGAACATCCTGCTTCAAATTGCATCATTTTCATCTTAAATTATTATTTTTTTTATTGATTTCTGGTTTCTCAACAGCTTCATTATGATTTTGCTTTTGTCAAATTACAGTACATGTTCTGATTGTTGTGGCCACATGTACTTCTGGAGAGAATCCCTGTAGAGATTATAAGGAGAATGTTAGATTAATGATGCTAATTGCTATTAATAATAACTGTTATTAAGGATATCTGTAAGAGAAAATAGAACAACTATTGTTAGTGCTTAAAAAACTTAGCCACAGTGAGAAAATGCAGTTTTTTTTTTTGTTTTTATTTAAAAGGTTTTTTTGTCTAAAAGTTGGAGTGGTGAATCTTGAGATGGTTAGCCTTTATTTTAACAATTAGAAAACTAGCACCTTTTTCCTGTGCGTCTGCCCTTTTGTCTGACATTTTCATTACAGTGTCATGTTGGTGTCAACAGCCATGAAGCCTCATTATATGCACATATTTTACAAAGGTGAATATATTGTGTTAAAATTATTTCTTTTTGAGTCTTCTGCATTTTTACTGACTTGAGCTGCTCATTAGGATTCTGTCTCAGTAAAATGAGCATCTTACATGTGACCACTGGACCACTGATGATGATGATAAATAAGATGTATATTTTTGTCAAAGGCTATTTTACACATGACATGACATGACACTGACATTTTTTAATGGAATACACGGTACATATTAAACGTACACTGTTTTGCTTTCATTTTAACCAAGATAATTAATCGTTTTGCAGAAGTTAGATGTGTTGAATTCCTAAAAATAAAGTTTAGCTTTGCACGGTGATGGGAAATCCCAACATTATGATTCAGCATTAGTGTGAGAACCAAAAGCTGGTGGGGTTAACTGAGGACTGCAGCACAGGACTACTTTTCTATACACAATAGATTGAAATTCCTACAGTGGAACTTGTTAAAAATAACAATTTGTAAGTTAGAATGAGAAGTCCGACCCACCATTCTTTAAAAACAACAGAAAACGTGTCCTCAAACTGGTAACAGGCTCATTTATATTTATTAGCTGTGTCCATGAGAGGCTGGACAAACTTAAAGTGCTTCTGCTGAGAAATAAAATGAGCAGTTTGTGCCATCTGCTGGACAAAAGAAAGAGGCACAATGAGGGGGTCTGTTATGTTTGCACAGTATGATGAAGATGGACCTTCCACCATATTATTATTTATTTCATTAGTCTGATTAGCCCATGGACTTTCTTTGCACTATTACATTTATCCAGCAAATTGGAGCTCTTTTGTATGCACCAGGGGTATGAGAGGAACTGCAGTTTCCATTATATGTATGTACTTTACATGTAGTAGAATAAATATGTAGACTTTAGGGAGCAGTTGTTGTTCAACTTCAAGACAATTTGCTGTTTGAAGATTTCTCACACTATAATTGACCTTGTTGTGAGCATTTTTATTGAATATTCCTCCCACAACTGGCATTGTTGAAACATTTTAGACGGACTGTCCCTTTAAGACTTCCTCTCGCTAGACCTTTTTGACTATTTCGCTTTCCGTAATTTCCGGAAGTGTTCGTCAGGTTGTTGTTTGAACGGTGTGTTTACTTCAGAATTAGTGGTTCAAATTAGGATATTTACTCTTTAACGTTGACGTAAATATCGTGTAAAAATGTCTGGAGGAACCCGTTTGGAGAACGCTAATCCTGTGATCTTCCAGCGGTCTTTGGAGCGGCTGCTCACGGCGTCCGAGGCGGACGAAGACGTCCACGACCCGATCGACGACAGAGAAATATTCGATATCCAGTTTTTAACTTCAAGTAGTTTGTTTTTGTTTCTACACCTGAAAGAAACATATAGACCTGTTAAATCTCACTGTCTCCAACACTGTATTTACTTAATTTATGTTGTTATTCATAAGTATAAAGTAACTGCAGTTAATAAAATAAAAATTAAATACCTTAAATTGTACAAATATGTGCACTTGAGATAATGCACATTCACTATTAACATCATATTATAGGCTAATTGATTAATTAAAGGAACAATAATATTAGGTAAATAAATCAATAAAGAAAATGATTTGGTAGTTCCACCAATAATGTCTTCTGATTTCTAACATTTAATCAACATTTAATCAACTTAATGATCACTTAAATGAGAAAATGATCCGAAATACCCACAATAAAGCTCCTCATAATAGACAACATTACTTTTGGTCACAGTTTAAAGCTTGGAGACAGGTTGGAAACAGGAAACCTCCACAACCGAATAAGTCAAAATAATAATATTATTATTAATAATATGAGTGTTTATGTTTATATGTTTAGGTTGGAGAAAGGTTACCTCCACAACCGAATAAGTCAAAATCTTTCATGCTTCGCATAGTTATTTTGGCAATTTTTACGCCGGATGCCCTTCCTGACGCAACCCTCTCTATTTATCCGGGCTTGGGACCGGCACAGAAGTCACTGGCTTGCAACCCCTATGGCTAGATTAACCGAATAAGTCAAAATAATATTATTATTAATAATAAGAATGTTTATGTTTATGTTTCTACCTTTTGTTGGTTTGTTTCTTACTTTGTACAATTACATAACTTGGGTTTTGCCAAAGCACTCGAAGCCCCTATATTGTATAATAATAACGTACAGGCTGTGTTATACTTTAGGACATGAGTCACATCAGGTCTTATATTTCTTTAACCCACGCTACATCTGATCAGATCCATCAATGACCCAGAACATCCTCTGTCTCTAGAGGAACTCAATGTCGTGGAGCAAGTCAGAGTCAAGGTATGCAGCTTTAATGTGTGTGTGTGTCCGTTTGGTTTTTCATTCTAGGTTCACAATGTGGTGAATGGATGGAAAGCAAGAAAAATAACATTGATGTTATAATGAAGTGAAGGAAAAAGAGAAAATGTTGACATTGTTTTATCCTCGAGATTTTAACTTTCAACATTCTGAGGTCATTTGAATTCAGCAGTTGTTTATGAAGTCCCTTTCTGTGTTTTTATGTCCTCAGGTTAATGATGCAGAGAGCACAGTGAGTGTTGAGTTCACACCCACCATCCCCCACTGCAGCATGGCAACACTCATCGGCCTCTCGATCAAAGTGAAGCTGCTGCGTTCCCTGCCAGATAGGTTCAAGGTACGTGTGTGTGTGTTGGTACTAAGGATGCAAATAAACATTAACAATATGTTTTAAAACAATATGTTTTCCACTCAGATTGACGTCCACATCACTCCAGGGACTCACGCCTCAGAGGAAGCAGGTAAAGAGATCACACGAAGGCAGCAGACATGATAAACTCACTGTCAGACATCGGTAATTTTTCTCAAAATGTCTCTTACGCGATTTACTGTATTTTGCCACATGTGTAGTGAACAAACAACTGGCAGACAAAGAGAGGGTGGCAGCAGCTCTCGAGAACTCCTCGCTCCTGGAGGTGGTCAACCAGTGCCTGTCCATCAGGAGCATCTGAGCAGCCAGTCAGCTTCGTTGTCTACTACTTTCAGCCACCGTTTATTACAGAGTTTCTTTAGACAACTGAGAATGTGTCAGCCAAGCATTCTGTCCACCTATAACCAACCCATAGTTACAAGCTACAGCTGGTGAATATAAATGCAGCAAAACAGCAACAGGATCATGTGTTATCTAAAGAGATTAATGTAAACTGTTGCTCAGTAAATTACAATTAGAAAATATTTGGATTTACCAAAATATTGCTGCTTGTATATAGAATGTTTTTGAAGTTTTATTAAAAGTGTAAATATTAGTAATAAAAATAAAATGACAAATGTGTTTTTATTTTTTTTCTATTGTATCGTGGATGGAACAAAAATATATATGAAAATCTGTACTGTTGTTCAGCTGGAGGCACATAAACTGAAAATCTCTAATACAGACTGTCTTAATCTTAAAATCTAATGATATAATGCATTCCCATACTTAGCACTGTGTGACTGAAGGTAAGAATGTTCATAATTTGCTGACAACAGCTGGTACAGAGTTTTACACGTTTTCCATGTTTATATTTCCATGTTTTACATGGAAATATAAACAGATTTCATTTTGATCAGATTTTTTCACACCTTTAACAAACTGTCCCACCAGTCTCCACTTTAAAATGACCTAATCCAACAGAGGTTCAGCCATTCAGAGCTAGTAGTCTCATAATTAGTGAATTAGGGATCACCAGAGTGCAGTATAAAGGCACCTGTGTCTGAAAGGTTCAGTCATTCCTTGCTACCATTACACCGCGACGACAAAAGAACACTCCCAGCAACAAGTCAATGAAAAGCAGAAATCAGTGGATGGATACAAGAAAATCTGAGGTGGCCTTTTCCTCCCTGCATGGAAATTGCACGGTGGAGGCTGATAATGTGAAGTTTGTGTCCATCAGATCTGAGGCTGAAATCTGGCAGACAAACCACAGCACAGTCGCCCAGCATGCTTGTCCACCCACTCCTGCCTCACTGAGCTCACTGAACAACTATGCTCTCCTTAACAACCTCTTCAGCCAGACAAGTTCACCAAGACGGCATAAAAATTAGGAAACTGCGACAGCTGAGTATCCTGGCAGGTTGTGTTAAAGGGCTGTGAGTTATATTTCTACAAACACAGGGACAGAGTAGGTCGCTCTATCTAAAATGTCACTTTTACATGGTGAGTTCACAGAAAATCACTTGTGAACTTGGAGCATGAGCTTCCTGCAAATGAATGAAATGTAATGATTTCATTATAAAAAAGTCCAAATATTAGAAGTAATCTCACAATAATCGTGTCTGTTGCTTAACCCACACATGCATGAAGGAATGCAAAAACAAAGAGGTGATTATGCAATCTCACTGTTTACAATGTGAACCTGTGTGCAGCACTCAGGTTGAGTAAGATGGTGCCACATTAAAGTTACCACAGTTTAAATGCTATAATGGCTCTACGCGAATTAAATGTAAAATGGTACAACAAATACATCAGTAAGTGTCTGCGTAACCGTTTCAGACTTCAGGCTGGGACTAATGCAGATTTGGTTCCTGTTGTTCCACATCTGGAAACATTGCATCACTGCTAAAGCCCCGGATAAGAGACGCAGCCGGCACAGCTGCAGCGGCCGAGGCCAGAGCCGTGTGTACAGGGGGTGCAGTCAACCGGAACGGTCCTCACAGGAGGAACAAGTCAGCCCAGGACGACGGCGTGTGTCTTTACTCATGCAACGTTAGCTTTAGCATTAGCTGTGCAAAGACCCCCTTTAAATGCTTGTTTAATTGTGAATAAACCCAACTTAATTTAATACATATTGCGATTTGTTAGTATATTTTATTAATTAGTACCCAAAACTGGCAAACTAGCTAAGTAAATATACTGTTTGCAAACAGTTTCCTCGTGTTCTCAGATATAAACCCGCTTCTGTCCGTTAGCGTCGATGCGTCAACTCGGCCGCCATGTTGGATCAGGGAAGCCGCGCCTTTTAACGCATGTATGTGTTGGAGACTGAGGGTTTATTTATAATTAAATCTTTAGTTCTTCAGCAGATGGCTTTGTTACACAAGTCAGCAATGTTTATATGGTGCAGGATAGTTGGTTCAATTTAAAATGTGAAGTATTTGTATTAAAACACATAGATGGTGACAATAATATACTAATATCAGAGATTAATTCCCCTACGTAATTCTGATTTTAATACATTTAAATAATTATATTATGTCTAGTGCTGTTTAAATGTTCCATCTTGAAATAACAGCTGCGGAGGTTATTTGTCTGTAAGTCAGTGTTTTTCGTTTTCTTTTGTAGGATGTGAAAAATCTAATGTTAAAGCTGTTTTCTAAGTGTTCCCTGTATTTTATTCTAAGTGAATAATTATTAAGTGATTATGAGTGTCAGGGTGAAATCCCCCTGTCGGGATGAATGAGCACAACCCAGACTATCTACGGCTCTGGGTGGCTCTTTAGCTGGCCTGTGTGGCTGCCAGTCAGTCCTCTGCAGACTTCAGGACCAGTCGATGGAGGATTAGTAGCCGTGCACAGCATTTGATCCTCACAAAGGTACGTTAAGAAACCCGGATCCAAAGTTGGGTTGAACTAATGTGTCTGTGTGCGTGTGTGGAAAACAAGTGAAGTGAAGCGGAAACCGTGAGACCCGAGTTCGGTTTACAGCAGAAAGAAGTTGTGATGTGCAGAAAGCAGCTGGGTTTGATTCTAGCGGTGATGGAGTCGAGACGAACTGTGGACTGCAGCGTCTAAAGAAGCGTGGGGCTGTTTTCAGACCTCTTCAGGACTGGAACAGGGTTCTGGTGGAGACTTTGACAACAGGCCAAGGGTTGTCCTGTCTTTGACGCACGGATGATACTTTAAAAAGTCATAAATCAAACACAAGGCGTGAGGTTTGAGTTGTGTTCATGCAGAGAGAGCTGCAGACTGAGGAGAGGAAGAGGAAGAGCTGCAGGACTGGACCTCCAGTGCTGTCACAATATCTGGGTTTTGTTTTTCAGACACATTTGTAGGAAGTGAGGGCCACAGGAGGAGGAGGAGGAGGAGGCATGCAAGATGAAAATATCATCACAGCTTCACCTGGCATGAGTCAGAAAGCTGAAAGAAATAGAGTGTGTGTGTGTGTGTGTGTGTGTGTGTGTGTGTGTGTGTGTGTGTGACAGAATACCATTTGACTGTACGCAGTCACTTCCTCGGAGGCAGAGCTGCTTTCTGTAAACATTTAGTTTATAGAGGAGTGTTTGCCTTGAATGGAGAGACAGATCAGCTGTGTTAGTGTTGAAGCTGTGGAAGTGTGCATTGCTCACTTGGTATTTCTCCTTTAACTCATGTTATCCTGCACAAAGTTGTCTCACGCTGGACTACATGGTAGAAACGGCAGGCACAGAAATCCAGTAGAACTGGGTGTCATCAGATTAAACATATCGCGTAAGTCCTGCACTGGTGTCTGACGTTCTTTACGAAAGTAAAGTGAATGCTTTACATCCACGGCAGTTAACACTTAAGGTTTAATGAATGCACATAACCTTTGGCTTCTTCTATGTTTCTGGTTTTATGCCCCACAAGTGAACATGTTTTTTTGTCAAAAGCAAACTGAGCTTTGTGCAAACAGCTGCCAGACAAGATGATGTTATTGCTGCTGGGTGCTGGCTCCTTAAAAGTCGAACTGTGTTGAAGTCATTTATTGATAAATAGGAAATGGACTGCACTTACAGCACATAGTGCCTTTAACCTGAGAGCAGCTTGAAGCACTTTATAGTGGCTTACGTGCTATTTGCTGTTCTGACCTGATCATCTGGTAGCAGTTTGAGGTTTAGTGTTTTGATCGACTTCAACATGAGGAGATGATGTTACCTGAGCTGTAGACAGTTCAATTAAAAAGTCCGTCCAGTATGTATGTATTGTACAGGTGTACCTAATAAAGTCAGCCAGTGAGCGTATGTCAGAGTGAGGGCTTTGAAACCCATTTTAAGACGATGTTGGAGCAAATGAATGAGATGTTTTAGTGTGTGTGTGTGTTGATGGAAAGGTGTGTTATACTCATACCCAGATGTGATGATCTCAGTTCTTCGAATCAGGATTTTCAGGATCCAAACTAACGACTGTGTTCACGCTCCTCTGCAGCCTGTGAGTTGGCACTGTGTTAACACACTGTGAAAGTCTTTATCAAGCTTGTTGTGTTAGATGCAGTAATGTCTGAGGCCTTGTTAGTTGGTCTTCTTACTTTGGGCTGAACCTGTTCCCGTGCTGGCTGTCGACCAGGAGCAGCAGCCCTGTGCACGGCCTGTTCAGTAATTCTTGGATCCGTTTGTGTTAAGATTTCTTTGGAACTGTAAACGTATTGAGGTTTTGGTCACAGCTCAGCAGAGACGAGCCTTGTTTATGGTCTCGCGTTGCCTCTGGTTCTGTTCTCATTCATGTGCTTTGTCATAGAAGCTCTGTAGCGCCGAGTTCTTGGCATTCCTAAGGAGCACAGTGGGTTGAACCCAGAACTGGTTAGGAAGTGTGGGGCTGCCTAAATCTCTGCTGTCTTCCCTTTATACACTGTGAGCATCTCCTGAAATAAACTGAGAGCTTCTAAAGAGCCTCTTATCATTTACCACAGTGCAGTTCAGAGATGACCAGATACAGTGTGACGTCGCCACATTGTTGATTGTTATAACTCCTATTTATTAGTCTGAGCACAGCATGTGCATTTGTTTAGTGTGTGTGTGTGTGTGTTTGGGGGGGCAGTAGTAGAAACATAATGCAATACTGGGTGCTGTCAATGTGCTCGTGCTGTTTCCTGTGTGAAGCATGTGACCCCGGCATCGCTCCGTCCATACAACACTCAAACTCATGACCATGTGTCTCATGTGTTCTTAATGCAACACATTAAAGCCACAGTCATAACACACATTTATACAAAGTTGGGAAATCCCACAGTTATAAAAATGAAAAAGATGCAAGTGTCTGTGGCTTTGTTAGCACTGTGACCGAATGCATGCTGGAAATTACAAACCTATAGCAGACAAAATAATGATAAATCAAAATCTATTATTAAATAAAAAACCTGAAAACGCAGTAAATCAAAGCATTTAAGCTAATTTCTCTGCTTAAAAGTACCATGTAGCGTTAGCATCTGAATTAAACTTTAGCTGTTTATTCCTCACACAGTTGAAGAATTTGAATGACATTTTGTGTCATCTCTACTTGGCCTACACTATGAGTCATATGTGGTGTGATGTGATGTGTGATCACAAAGCATCTAAAGTGACTGAGGAGCCTGCAGGCGAGCGGCACTAATGTTCATGTGACTGTGACATAAAGGATGTTTGTGTGTCAGTTCTATATTCTCTTTATTCGTCTTTCTTTGAATTAATCTAATGGCTGCATTTCGATGTGGATATCCACATTACAGCTTCAGTGTTGAGGAACCTGATGACGAATGATGATGAAAACATTGAGACACAACTGTAGCCGCACGACGCTGTGGTTTTGATAAACTGGGAAATTAATATAATAAAATCCACGTAGGTTGTGATGAGTCAGTGTTAAATGAAAGCAGGGCTCTATGCTTACATTTATTTGCAGGGGCATTGGTGTTAAAAATGAAAATTATTAGGGGCATAAACCTGGATCCAGCATTGAATTTACTAGTTTATTCTCCATCTGTGAAATGTTTGTGCCAGAGATGTTCAGTGTAAACAGTAGATGTAATATTATATAAGTGTATAAATAAGAATAGATGATCTTGATCTTCTTTATTATACAGCCTTTAGCACACTACATAACTTTTAAAAGAGAATAAGCAGTGTCTAAATCTCAGTTTGTTACTTAGCCATTAGTCCAACATTAGTCATTGGTCATTTTACAGCAACAAGATATGATGAGTGATTACGGAAAGAGTCCAGATTTCAGAGAAATAAACATTTTTAACTTTATATGGGGATGTGTTGGTGTGTTTGGTTTTTAGAATGGTTTCACTCTTAGTTGCTGGTATCGGTCAGTTTCAGTATCTGCAGCCAGGAAAACGCTCCTTTAGCTTTACATGAACGCTGAACTCACCGTGCTCCTGCTGCACGTTGGTTTTCGGTTATGTGTTGGTTCAACATTAGCCAATTGCAGTGGCGTCTGTGGGGCACACTGGTCTATTTTATGGTTAAATGAACCACCATGC
The DNA here is from genome assembly GCF_900324465.2 of Anabas testudineus. Classification (NCBI taxonomy): domain Eukaryota; kingdom Metazoa; phylum Chordata; class Actinopteri; order Anabantiformes; family Anabantidae; genus Anabas; species Anabas testudineus. The sequence goes on from NC_046624.1 coordinate 17,739,221, forward strand.
GAGACACGTTTTTTCCCCTCTGTGCAGAGTGAAGCCTGGTAAAGAAAAACAGCTGAGCACAGAAAGCCAGTGCCTGTCTGGTGCTGTAGTCGGGTGGAAGAGAAGACAAGGGGCAGAGTATTGAAATACAGCCAGTGGTGGGGTTGGGACGCCGCTGCTGACTGTGTTATGAGGCAGGAAGTGTGACACTGAGAGCGCAGGAAGTGGCTGCTGTGGAGCTATGCTAACGCTTTTGTCCAGCAACGCAGAGCACTGGGATTAATTCACTCTCAGTTAAATAAAGCTGCACTTCATTTTCAGATCAAGACTGAAAACTTGAGCCCAAAACAAATCCCTGTGCTCCACATCAGGATTGGCTGAAAGGACAATATAAGAAATGCATGGAGAAGCAGGGTACACCAATTTGCTTCATGTATTTTTGCCTGCTGTTGCATTATTTCAGTATTTGTCTCAGTCTTGTCCCCTCACTTCTATTTCAGAAATTAGTGCTACTTCTTCCTAGTCGACTTTCAACTTCTGCATTGTGTCTGTCAGTGTGAATATATTTGCATGCACAGTTAAAACTACAATCACACTGGTGTGAACCTCTATTCTCATGCTTTGTTCCTTTCACACTATGGGATTTTGTTTTTCTTGTCTTCCAATTGCAGAAGCAGAGGATGTGCAGTGTGTCATCAGTCACCAATGATGTCATTGTGCATCAAACATGACGTCATGATCAGACATCATCACTGACTGTTGAGTAAATGGTGTTTTTCACACTGTGGTCCTCTGATGCAGGAACTACTGTTAATTAGTCTGATGTGGTACCATGGTTAAAAATCACATTTTCCAAAAAAAAAGTGATTTAGATAAAATTAAAATGAAGCTCACGTCTGTGGAACCAGTGTCCAGTGTTTGACATAAGAAAAAACATGCAATGACTGTTCATGTGTGCCATATGTGTCTGTACTGGCCCACTATTGAGTTTTTAAAATGACATCTTACATCTACTAATTCACTAATTAAGTTTTTGGTGCTTTTGCAGCCTTAAAGGATGAATGCATTCTGCTTTTACATTTTGCTGACTACCTGGATGATGATTCTCCACAGACCGCAGAAAAAGTGTGCATGTAACAGTATGTTTCTCCAGTTTCTAAAGCCTTGTTGCAGACTTTATTTTAAATGCCAAGTCTGAGTGGGAAGCTCGGTACAGCCTCCCCCCTCCCCCATGTGAAGAACTGAAAAAGAGGAAGTGGTGCGTTCTGTATATAATGTTTGTGTGTGTGTGTGTGTTGAAGTGGGACTTCTCTGAATGTGTAAAGTGAGATGTGAGTTTGAGGAAGAGGAATCAAGAAGTTCTGCTGTGTGCAAAAATGATTTTAAACAGTTTTAGATGCTGCTAATCTTCCGCTTCTTCTTGTTTTCAGCTGTATGTGGCTGTTGTTCAAATTTTGTATTTTTATGAGGAATGAACTAAGGTGCTTTTTCTACTGTCTTCTCAACATACTGCTGATTCTTTTATGGACTCAGATTGAGTAAGTAAGATATTTTTCTGCTCTTAAGTTGTAGAAGTGAAAAATTGCTTTTTGGTGGCATCTAAATAGACGTGAGAACAGTCCCTCCGTTAAGTCTGTTGACATATGTCGTGTAAAAGAGTGAAAGACAGAGTGAAGGAAATGCCATAGTTGTGCTATTTGTAGGAAGTGGGTTATACCATTGAGGAAAACCAACATAAATGGTAAAGGTGGTTAGTATGTCGCTCATTGATTTGATCTGCCACACTGGAGATTTGATAACTTTTAAAAGCATTTGTACAGGTGCAGGTATTCAGGAACTTCTTCCAGTTTGTTAAAATTACACAGCACATACATGTAGAGAAGCTGAAATCACTCAATTAATAAGGCAAATACAGAAGGGCCTCCCAAGCACAGTCATTCATTGCTCACAGGGTATATGCATTTCATTGTTTATTTGAAGAGTGTTCAAGAGGTAAAATTACCGTGAGTCGAAGTCTAAAACAAGAGCAATAGAACCACATCTGATGCCATATACAGCTGCTCTTCACGTGTGTCAGCAAGTGCAAGTGAACACACCACAGGATGTTAGCTTAACAACTCAGCATTGTTTCTGCACAACTCACACATTTATCACGACCTTGGGCTGCTCTCAAAAAGTCTGAAATGACCCTTTCCCTGAGCTCAAGTTGAAAATCAGCTCAGGTTTTTATAATTATCAGGAACTCCCTACGTTTCCCTGAATGAGCTCTTATATTTGAATCCTGATCAGGTGCATCTGATTGTCTTAATGTGCCTGAACAAAAAAAGATGATGCACAAACTGATGAAGGTGGCTCCACAGCAGCCTTAACATTGACTATTTGGGTGGAGTTGAGTGAGAGGTAATGGGAGGTTTCCTCATAATGACATACCCACTCCCACCCACCTTCACCCTTGTTAAAACCACACTTTGAACCACAGTGTGTTAGTAAAACTTAAAAAGACACTACTAGCTACTAACGTACTGAAGATCATTTCAATCAAGCGTCACATTTTGTTTGTCCCACTCAGTCTGTCTTATATAGTGTTACTCTAATCATAAATCATAATTATAAAATGGTATTTAACCAGACTTTACTAAAGGCCGGCTTTTCTGGTCTCCAGTCAGTGCAAACCACACAAATTGAGGCCAGAAGGATGAAGCAGTCTTTTTATGACCATTTATAAACTGAAACATATGTGAGTTATATTCAGTGTGTGTGTCTTGACCTGTCTCTTCAAAGCATCCACACCCTGGAACCCTCCATATCTCTCTCTCTCTCTCTCTCCCTCTCTCCCTCGACACTTCTTTCTCTGTCTGTCAAAGGAGCCATTGTGAATTTTTGGCTAATATTAGCCTGTGTGTGTGTGAGTACAAATAGAGAGAGAAGTTGTGTTGTGCATTTTAAATTTCAACACACAGGCCGATTTCCTATGGCGGAAGTTGATGTCATCGTGCACTGGCTCAGGGCTGCTTCAGTGTCACTTGCAAATCTTTCATTAACTGACTGACAGCTCATAAATGGATTCAGTTTCTTCTGTCTATTTATTAAGTTTCGGTGTATTTTGAAATACACCGTGCAAATTTCCATCTCTTCCTCAGTGCTGTCTTCCTGGCTAATTTCATCTGCTGGTGTCACATCTGCACTTTGGTCATGAATTTTCGTCAGCCTTCCAGGAAATGAGAATTAGTCGTTACATCCTGATTAAAGCTGTGAAATCGACTCAGCCATTTTCACAGACTTGCAGATTGATCTGTAGTTGCCAGGCTAGAGGAAACATGCACGTGTGCATTCGACTTTAAATCCGCCAGCACTGCTTCAGCAGGCACCTTTTGCTGGTAAGTCGTCTGTGAACCTGTGATCGTGTTTTTTCCTTTTCAAGTTTGTCCAAATTAGTTCTGAAACAGCCGGTGTTCGAATCCATTATTTGATTAAATGATCTACATGTTTGCTTGTTTGGTGCTTGCGTTGTGCTTTGCTATATATAGTTAAAATGCTTGGTCTCGTTCACACTAGTTGACCTGTGTTGAGCATCTTGGTTTTTAACAGGACGTCATTAAATCATTTCACAGTATTAAAGCTACTGACTATAAGCACTGCTTGCAACAGTACGTCACAGAACAATTCTTATCACATTTTTAAAACACTAAACATTTTAAAGTGTGACTCAGTGTGTTTATGTGATGTTTGCAAGCTACAACTGTTCTCTGACTGTTCTCTTGTTTAACGCTACCTGACTGCATGATATTGAGTTTGGGGTCTGTGGTGACCGTACCACATGTTGCAGGAGGTCTTGTTCTTTTTCTTTGGAACTCCCTGAAGATCGTCTATGATGTATAAGAGAAACATTATGCATTAAAATAATCAACAGTAGCATAATGAGCCTGTGTTTAATTAAGGTACAGTATGGAATCATATCAGGGATTTTAAATCACAGTTCCTTTAGTTTATTTGTTGTTTCTTGGTGAAGTCAGAATAAGGATAGATTTCAAATCTCCAGCTCTGCTCGATTTAACAAAATGTGTAATGTGTGAATCACAGACTTAAGTTTCCGTTAACTCCAGCTTCCCCTTGATAATTTTATTAGGCACCTTTTAAGTATTAGTGTTGGCACTTGAGACATCGCACACATTCACTGTTTCCATGAAATATTAGGTTCAGGCTGTTGATACTGGGGCATGATATTGGGGAAATTGCTGATGGGTATAAAAAATAAATGTAGACAGATTATCTTCAATAAGGCTTCAGGTCACCTATGATTTATCATGCTGGATATTCTGTGTTAGAGTTGGTTCAGTAAGTTGATATTTATTTCAGTAAAGCATATTAAGCTTTGCAGTCACTGTAATGCAGTTGCAGTCATAACAAAGTATTAATCACCATCATCATCAACAATTTTAAGTTAAATCAGCTGATATCATCTTGTTAACTCTACTCGGATTACCATCAGGGTTCGTCGGCTGCAATAGTTTAAATTCAGTTGGGTGACAAATTTAAGGAAACGCCTTATAACGCCTGTATAAATGAGTGGAGAAACATAACAAATGCAGATGCTGCAACACAGGTACTCTGCACGGTACAACTGAGCAAATAACATCCTTCATTATTGGATCAAGACGAATGATCGAAGTGACTTTGAAGGTTTATTACACAGAGCAGGAACTTCAGTCACGAAGACGGCTCAACTGGTTGATGTTTCAATAGGAACAGCGACTTGAGTGACATCTGCGATTAGCTCTATGGGAAAGACAGTAAAATAAAGTCGGAAAATGTGGTTGAAAGGTGGCTGCGAACAGTCCCTCAACTATTAGTCTCAATCCACATTTGAGACTTCAGTAGTGCTAAAACCATAGACACTGACAGACATGTGGTCAAATGCGTTATCCTTCACCATATTCTCGACAAGTGGGTGACTGCATGTGTGACGTACACCCAGAGAGCGGTACAGGCCTGAATGCTTGACCTCTAACAGTGACGGGATCCGGTGCCTCTGTTTTACTGCAGGGGAATTTTGCATGGTTTGGGTCGACGTGTTCTGATGTATCTGTAGTATTGTAACTAACTTGAGAAAGAAAAATTCTTTAAAAGTTGCTGTTGGCATGTTCACAAAAACATTTTTCCAACTCTTTGCTAATATTACTGTTTTTTAGGAAGCCACCACCACACGTCAGTTATTTTGATGGAGACAAAATGTCAACGGCAGTTTTGAGTGTAAAATATGAAAAGTTACAAACAACGCTAGTGAAGATAAATGAAGGTTGGTAAGAGACGTCAGGATGAACGTCAGGGTGGTGCAAATAGATGACAGGTGATAAACAAATGCAGGGTGGAAGGCTGAAAGAAAGGAAGAGAGAAGGAGGGAGGAGAAAGTCAAAATGATGCGTAGCTCAGATGTAGAGGTATCATCATCCTGGCAACCGGATGACTGCGGTACTGGAGCCGTGTGGTGACTTCCTGTTTGTCAGCAGCATACAGGAAGTAAGAGGCCCCTAGAGTATGGTGTATGACTTACAATGTGAAGAGCTGTGTGAGTATTTATGGGAGTAAAAAAGGCTGATTTTGGTGTGAAATTGAATTTGAAAGCATGAATGTGTGTGAAAGTCTGTAGCGTGCAGTTGTAGAAAACATATTGTGCCTTGTGTGTAACAGCTTTTTTGTTTTGTGGCATTTTACCTGAGCTAACCTTTATGATCTTAGTGCTGTTGGTTATTGTAAATAAAATATCCTGGTTTACAGGTTAGAATTAATCACTTTTACAAATGACAATGGGGAAACATGACAAGATGCAAATATCTGCAAAGCTTTAGACCTTAGTCTGTTTATAAAAGGAACAACAGGCCATATGGTTTAGATGGGGAAGTGACTCTTCTCTTACCACTTAGTGTCTGTGAAAGCACGTTATATTATAGATGTTCTTGCTGTGTTACCATAAAAAGCCAGTTATTTATTTGTTTTGCATCAAACAGCGCTGTTGTAAAACTCGTACACTATAATTCACCAAACTGTCATGTCATTCTTAAAATGTAAACTTATATAATAAAAAAGCTTTAAACTGTGTCTCCACACAGATTCACACTGCCGCTCTCTGTAAGATGAAACTTTGATGCATGTTCCACCTCAGGCCACACAAGAGTCAGTGATGTGTCTGCAGCTGTTTTCAGCTCAGTCTTTAAGGTTCTCTGAAACGTGTTCCCAGCTTTTGACTGTTTTCTTTATTGTCACTAGATTTTTGATGGCACCAAAAATACAGACGGTGGTAATGTTTGTTAGAAATAGTATCTGCAGCACAACAGGCTGCTACTTTATACTTGGTTTTGTGGTTCTTCACTGTAAGTTCAGTGTATTTTTACATCAACATATTTTCTAGAGCAGTTTTAAGAATATTCCCAGAGGTGTTCCCAGAGTATGAGTACTAAGCAGAACGTAAAGCTCAAGCTCCCACTAGATTAAATGATCATTGTGCGTTACTGCCTGTAAGATCATCACCCCCACCCGACTGAAATCACCTGCTCTTTTTCTGAATTGACCACTTTTTCCTGTTGATATTATTGAACCGTTTTATCTTTTTTGCTCAGGTTATATCAACTTTATCACGACTATCAGCTTCTGCAAACAAAAATGTAACTGTAGCTGTAGTTCAGCAGAGGGAAAGAGAAGCACATAACATCTGTGACAGTCCTCTAAATACTTTCTGAGAGATGTTTTGAGCGCTAATTCAACACTTGCCGCCTTGTTCAATGCAGAAGAGCAGCTGCTTCTACACTGTCTTCAGCCTGCAGCTTTGCTGATTACTGGTTGCATTACTGAGTACTACTCTAAACTAAAAGATCTGTACAGTATGTGAACTGCTGCTTATCTCTGGAGTTTAAAGGTTTTGCTAGTGGAAAAACCCAGTGGTGAGAAATCAAAGTGTTGTCGCTACACATTCACAAATAAGTATTGCTTAAATTTAACTGTCTTCTTGGAACCCCCCCCCCCCCCCGTTTTTGCATCGAGGACCCCAGTCCACAGTTGGGGGCTTCGACTACTTCCTCTATTCTACTAAATATCTTGCAAAACAAGTTGACTTCTTTTGTTTTCTGTGTGTGATCTGACCTCCAGGGTGCGGCGTCCAGTAGAGATAGAGTGAATTGGAGAGAGGAAGATGCCAGTCCCGCCGCCACCACCCCCTGCGCCTCCCCCACCCCCCACCCTTGCTCTCGTAAGTCCTTCGGTATCTGTCTGTCCACCCAGTCAGATCTGCTGCTCAGTCCACTGAACTCAGCAGAGACATCTTGTGGACATATTCTATCACCTCATCTCTTCTCCTGTTTGTTCCGAGTGATTCTAATTTCTTTTATTCACACATTTAAATTGATGTAACACAGAAAAACACATAAATTCATTTGCTCTTTTTTTTCTGTGATTTCTGCAGCTTTACTCTGTCTTAGTGACTTTATACCCTCGTGTGTGTTTTTGTCTATCAGGCGAACACAGAGAAGCCAAATCTAAGCCGCTCACAGCAGCAGGGAAGGAACGCTCTGCTGACCGACATCAATAAAGGCACCAGATTAAAGAAAACGGTTACTAATGACCGCAGTGGACCCGTATTAGACAGTAAGTCTAGAGCTCTTCAGAAGCATTCATTAAATTTATATGTACCATGTTAGTGAACAGTTAATTTATTGTTTTTATTTTCCTCAGAGCCTAAAGGAGGAGGAGGTGGTGGGGGAGGAGGTGGAGGAGGAGGAGGAGGGGGAGGAGGAGGAGGCTTTGGTGGTGGGGCTTCTGCTGGTTTAGGAGGCCTGTTTGCCGGAGGAATGCCAAAACTGAGGTCTGCAGGAAGCAGAGACACCACTGGTAAAAAAATAAATATTAATAATGAACCGACACAAAAAAACATTACAGCTGTTAACATCGTTTAACAGGGTTCATTTTGACTTTTCACTTCTCCAGACTCGGGGCCGAGCCGAGGACCTATTCTCCCCCCTGGAGGCCGCTCTAGTGGCCCCAGCCCCTTCAGCTCTGCTGGCCCACCCAGACTTCCTGGAGTCCCGGCCGGTGGCCGTAACAATGGCCCTGATCTTCCCAAGGGCCGCCCAAGTTTTTCATCAAGACAAGACACTCCAGGAGGCCCCCCTCCCCCTATACCCAACACACCTCGACCAACCCAGAGCTTACCGTCACGTGGGGGCCCACCTCCACCGTCACTTCCTTCAGGACCCAGACCCAGTCCAACATCCGGACCACCACCTCCCAGTTTTCCACCAGGGAGGCATGGACCTCTCCCTCCCCCACCAGGAGGCTCCTCTCCTGGGCCAAGACCAAGCTTTTCCACACCTGCTCCTCCACCTCCAAACAGCAGCCGACCTCCCTTGCCACCAGCTCCTGGAGGGAGACCCCCGCTTCCAGATGACCGACCGCTACCACCACCAGCTCTTGGAGGTAGACCTTCATTTCTTGATGACCGGACCCCACCACCACCAGCTCCTGGAGGTAGACCCCCGCTTCCAGATGACCGACCTCCACCGCCAGCTCTAATGGGAGGTCATCGACCATCTATGCCCCGTGACATGCCCCCTCCTCCCCCCTCTGTCAACTCTAAACCTTCTTCCTCTGCCCCTATATCTTCTCGTTCTTCACCTGGTGTGGGTGCTCCCCCTCTCCCACCGGGGAGACCTCCTCTTCCACCCACCCCAGGTGGAGGGGATGACCACAACACACCTCGTCTACCCCAAAGGAACAGTTCACTCAACAGGTACTGGGAGGTTTTTATCTCCAAGAGTCTGATATCTGTATTTGTGAAATGTGAATGGATGTGTGTTACGTACAGTGGTATGTACAGTACGCAGCATTTCCTATTAGGTGTCAGACAATGAGATAATGTTCTGGATAGTTAAATCTGCTTTGGTGACTGTGTCAACATTTGCATTGATTCAAATCTTGTGGCAGTTCATATCATGCAAACGTCTTCATGTTGCTTCCCTGTAAAAAGAGCAGCGCCTTAAAAAACTTAAGCTGTTACGTAATTTTTATTTCGTATGTATACATGTGTTTGCTCTTTGGTTATTCCTGATGTCATTACACGCAGTCACTGCAGTATTTAGGTATTTTATTACTTTGCTTAAGTAATGAATTTAGCTGTTGAAGAGATGTTTCACCCACCTCATACAGTGTATTTACACAAGGACATTTTGTGGTACATGGACTCTACTGGAATATGTGATTTTACTCCACTACAATTATTTTATAGCAGATAAAAAGTTATTATGCCTCATAAAAACACAAATAACATAACAAATGATGATGTCTTATTATGGATTAACCTCCTGGCAGTACATGAAAGTAAAAATTATACATTGATTATATTTTTTGATTTTTCTCTTTGACAGCCATAGTCCAGCTCCGCCACATGGCCGGACTGGACCCCTCCCTCCTCCACCAAACGAGAGACCACCAGGAAGGAACCAGTCTTCACCGCGCTCAGGTGATCAGCATTGAATAATCAATTAATTTAAACATGAATTACTGTGTTTAAGATGCATTGTGTGTGCAATAACACTAGTTAACTTGTCGCTTTTTATTTTTACCTTCAAAGGTCCTCTTCCTCCACCTCCTCCCTCAGGTCGTAACATTGGCGGGGGCAGTGTGAGGTCAGCGCCACCTCCCTCTCCCATTGGTCGGCCAGGTCCAGAGCCCCCTCGTAGCGGACCAGGTGGTAGACCTCCACTCCCTCCGGACAGGCCAGGGGCAGGAGGATTTCCTCCACCACCACCAATGGGCAATGGCTTCCAAAACTCTCACCACAATCAGATACAGGGTGAGTAGATCCCTGAAGGTGTTGGACTGGTTTATTTAGATTTTTATTAAAGAAAATGTGAGTGGAATGAGGAGCAGAAGCTGGATGAAAACAAGTGGAAATACAGTAAATAGTATTTTACTATTAGAGACTAAGATGAAAACATCAACAAGGCACAAAATTATGTGAAAGTGCATATAATTCAGCAGCAAAGGGATCTGATATTTAAATCTACGTGTCGGTGGTAGTAAGAGGCTTCTTATAGAAGATTGACTGCCTGTACTGTCCTTGCAAAAGGAACCCATTGTCCTCACTGTTGTTTTTACCACATGAGTTCCTCTGTGTTCAACTATGACAGAGAAACCCACTGACCTTGGTTTGTGTTGTTTTTATCCCTTAAGCAAGGAAGCGAGTTTGGTTTGGAGAGTGGTGGAGACGAGTAGTTGCCTAAGTGTTCTCCTCGTGTTCTCTTAAACTATGCATGTCTCTCATCTGTGACTGGCTTATTGTCTGTAGCTACAGAATATGAGGACTTACAGCGTACTTGTGCTTATATTACCAGAGTCCTGTCTCCATAACATTAACTATCAACCTCAATTTCTCTCCATTAACAGATGAGTGGGAGTGCCGGTTCACTTTCCATCCTTTGACAGACCTTCCTCCACCTGAGCCCTACGTGCCCTCCCAGAAGACCTACCCCAGCAAGATTGCCAAGACTGACGGCAAAGGTCAGACTCAGACATGCACATACAGCTTGTAAACAGAAAAACGTTGTGTTTCTGTGTTGCGTAAAAGTAGCAGTTCCAGAATGATAATGATGTTTTTGGTTGGTTTAATTTATCATTAAATTAATCTAATATCACCTCTGAGGTGCTGTTACTAGAGCTACAGTCCAGCTGGACTATGATACGTAGCCATCTTGTGAAATAAAAATAAAAAAGCTCTGGAAAAAGAATGAAAGCGCTAATTCCACTGTGTATTTGCTTCTTTCCAGGCTCTGGTAAAAAGGAGAGAGGAGCTCCTCCTCTTCCTCCTATACCCAGGTGAAGAAGAGGTAGCATCGTCAAACTCCCCCCGTTTCCCTTCCTGCCTCTTCCTCCTCCTCTGTTGGGCTCGTTCTGCTTTGAAATTCAATGTTTTGTTCGTGTTCAGACTGAAATGTGTAAAATGGACCTGAGTACGACTGACCAAGTAAATGGACCGATTCACAATGTGGAGTTTTCACCTGGTGCCTCTGCACAACAGCAGCATGGCAACATCCAAAGATCAAAGTCTGTTTCTACTCTGGTACATTTTGTTCAAATGAAAAGAAGAATAAACTTATTCTCTATAGGAACTAGAATGTTTTTTTTTCCAGGTTTACAACCATACTGTTGCTGAAAGAAGCTTTTAAGGTGGGATTTGTTGGTCTGGTTGTTGTGAATCATAAAGCACAACAAGTAGCAAGAAGTATTTTTCTAATTGAATTCATTTCATGAACTATTTCCTTTCCTTTTGTTGACTCACATTGGTTTATCCATTCCTTTCTCGGCTTGCTAGATGTGATATTTTATCAACTAGCTGCACTTTTAGAAATACAAACTTGTACTTGACAAAGAAAGTAGCCTTTGGCAGGTGACTTAGTCACTGTGTTTACACAGCAGAGACAGCTTCATGTTAAACTAATCAAATCCGCATCTTATAGTGATAATATTGTCAACTTTGGAGTCTTTAAGTTGCCAAGCAGCAATGCAGGGCTTATAATGCAACAGTGTGCTGAAAACCTGTTTCTCTGTTTTTGTCCCAGTGTTTCCCTCATGCCTTTTTCGATTCAGGACTGTACTTTCAGGCTGCTTAAAACAGTTAAGGGAATTTGCCTCTTGTGCCTTAATTTATGTATGTATGTTTGTTCAGCTGGATTGAATCACCTCTGCTGATGTAAATGAAAAAACAGGAGCAATACAGCAACTTGATTACTATATGTCCTAGAATTATTGGCATAGCAAAATGTCATGAGTACATCATAAATATATACTCAGACATGGAACCAAACTAAAAATGGGCACAACCTCCTAACGTCGCTGCATAAAAAATCAGTACAAATGTGGGTGCTTAATTTGCCAAAACCACATGTGCCTTTATAGTTTATGTATTTACATCTGTGTGTTTCTGCAGGAACCACTAAATGGTACTTCATTTGATTGTTAAATGTAAACATGAGCATGCATGTTCATGAGTGAGGTGTTTTAAAGGACATTGTGTTGGTTTGTGGCAGCATTTTGCTGTTTAGTTAAAAGCTGCCTTGATTTACTATGATACACCTATGTATGTATCTGTATGATTTAATCATGGTATTGACGGACAGTTTTTTAAGTTATGTTTCAGAACTGTGCAGTATTATGTTTTTGCTTCACCCAGCACAGCTTTGAATGCTTGTATATCTGATGTATTGTTATCATCTGTTGGTTACCGAAACATTTTCTTAAAGACAATCATACAGAAAAAACATATTTACATCAATAAATAAAACGCTTCAAGATGCTTTATGTCCTCTACTTGGGGTAAAATGTGCTTTTATTGGAGTATAGGTTATATATAATTTGATATTTCATTGCAAGTACAACCATTTGATCTCCGACAAGGACAGTGAATTGTCAGCAAACCAGATAAAGAGGGTTATTTTGAGATAACATGCATCAGTTACATGTTTGTGCAATAAAGTTAGGCAATAAATTGACACATAAGTGTGTCAAAAGAATTGTCTGGAGTTTTGTCTGTTACGATATGATGTAATTTGTCTTTTATTAATTATAACTACTGGATTTTTACACAAAATAATTTAAGTCAGACATTAGTGTGCATCCTTAGGGCAACTAAATTATAAATGGAAATGTTACTCTTGATTCATACTTTATTAGTAAGTTAAAGTGGTACACTGGTGGAAATTATGCAGGCATTGAATGGACTATGGATCTCATGCTAATCTCTAAATGGACTTTTAAAGTGGAAAATGGATGTACAGTATTTAGCTCTGTGGTCATGAGTTTCTCTTTTTGAAAACAAGCACAAGATTGCTATTTATTCTAAATGGACAACAACATACTGTCATTAATATAAAAGAGGACATGGAATAGAACAGAAGCTAAACCAAATGACCTAATTCTGCAAGGCTCACAAATAAGTGGAGTATTGTACTGTGAGTTGTACAATCTAAGGGGGTTCAACTGGATGGACAAATCAGAAAGAGGTGAAGGGAATGAATAGGTCGGCTGTTTCTCAAATGAATAGATATAATAAACTGGTGTGACATACACATTTTTACATTAAACTGTAGGTTTTACTGCTGTAAAACGCACCATGAGCTTTTAATTCCACAAATTTAATCATTCTGTTCAGCGCCTGAACGCAGCATCACGCATCACGTTTTTATCCAATCACAGTTGGAGGGCGAAGCGCCTCTCGGCGGTGATTGGCTGGAGCGCCTGTCAGTCATTTGTCAGGGTTCTCGGCAGCTGTCAGATTGAGCAGCTTCTCGTCCAAACTGCAAATTGTTGTTTACTGAAGCTGGACAAACACATCTTTTACCTTACAGAGATGCTCGTCTAAGTAAAAAAAAAGGTCAGTAACATCATTTTTAAACGAGCAGTTTTCGATCATTTCTCCGTGGTAGACGCTATAGCTAGCTTATCCCTGCAGTTTAACGGTAACTAACGCTCATTCTGTACTGTTTTAGTTTGCACCTAGCTAGCTAGTAAAGCTAGCAGCGTGACAACTAAGCGCTCAGGGAAGGTTAGCTTCTTAGCCATTAACGTAGCATAGCATTAGTTTTAGTTTGCTACGATGTGATACGATTTTAGGACTCTCCAGTCAATGAATGAAGCGGCTGCACCTGACTGGGCTAACTTAGCTAACGAGCGTATACTCACACAGCGAAACTACGGATTCAGGGCACAGCAGCAGACCCGGTTCCCATCCTCAGGAAGACACTGCAGTTTGATTGAACATCTGATCCTTCATACTTGTGTTTTGCTTGTATTCTCTCATTCATGCCTCTAATTGTATGTTTTCCCCTCTTTGCCATACTTCACAGTGCTGATACTCCTCATCCATCACCCATCACCCTGACCCTCATCCCATCATCACCATGGAGATCGCCAACAACTATGTGATGATCCATGGGAAGAACATATCCCATAACACCGTGGCTGGCTCTGGTGCTGGGCCCCACATGTCCATTGACAAGCTTTTTCCAGCTCTCCTTGAGTGCTTTGGCATCATATTGTGTGGCTACATAGCTGGCAGGTAAGTGTATGGAAGAATAGTTACATGGTAGTTAAAGGAGAGGTTCACAGGCTGGTTTAAGAGACAGCTTTTCCTTGATGTAATTGTTCCTTCTGTTCATAAATACAATTATAGTGTCAGTTCCTAATGAGCTTGGATATGTACGATGGCAGACAAATTAGGAAGGGCTCTCTTCATCTATAAGTAAATATTTAGTGAAGCTTAAATTAATCTAATTTATCATAGGGTGAGAATTAAACACAACTACTATTTTGTCTTCTTAGTTTAGGTCTTCTTAGGCATGCAGCCTGCACGTTAAGTTTCTGCTGACTTGATCGTGTCCTTTACTGTATTTCTACCACTCTGACCTACAGGGCAAATATCATCACAGAGAGCCAAGCGAAGGGTTTAGGGAACTTTGTGTCTAAGTTTGCGCTCCCAGCTCTTCTATTTAAAAACATGGTGCTGTTGGACTTTGGAGATGTCATCTGGGCATTTCTCTGGAGCGTCCTAGTTGCTAAGGTTTGTGTCCTTTTGTATTTCATATCATGATGACCTGAGATGATTGCAGACAAGGAAAGTCTAATTTTGGTAAATACTAAGTCCCATGTTGTGTGTAGGTGACAGTGTTTGTCCTGGTATGTGTACTCACACTAATGGTGGCCAGTCCAGACAGCAGATACAGCAAGGCTGGTCTTTATGCCATCTTTGCTACGCAGAGCAATGACTTCGCCTTGGGATACCCCATAGGTGAGATAGACACTTTTGTTTGTCATTTAGAAAAAACACTTAGTAAGACACAGACAGTATGTATCTCTTTCTCTGTACCTCTGTTTCCTAGTTGACGCTTTGTATCAGAGTACATATCCAGAATACCTCCAGTACATCTATCTAGTTGCACCGATCTCTCTCATGATCCTCAATCCCATCGGCTTCGCCTTTTGTGAGGTGCAGAGGTGGAGGCAGGCCAGCCATCCACAGCGCAGCACTATTGGAATCCTGGGAGTTGTAGTCATACAGGTACTATATATATTTACGTTGAATCACGGCATGCGTAACTTACCTATACACTTTTGTAATTTAGACTCTCTATACATCACCTTTCCAGGTATTGAAGAACCCAATAGTGTTCATGGTGATAGTGGGAATCGTTTCCCACTTTGCCCTCGGCCAAAAGATTCCTGCTGTGTTGTCAGAGTTCATAGATGGCTTGGCCAACTCTTTTGGAGGGGCAGCTTTATTTTATCTTGGCCTCACCATGGTGAGATTTAATCAAGGTTTAAAGTTTGTTTAGTAGTTAAACCTCACTGCATGGTTAATGTAATGCAGTGATTCTCCGACTCAGTCCTCAAGACCCCAACTTCAGTTTATTTTACATCACCTTGGTAAACATCAGAATGAAATCATCTCTCTCTGTGGCAGGTCGGCCAACTTAGAAAACTAACTAGAGACACTGGTGTGGCTTTGATACTCCTCATCACAGCTAAACTGTAAGTACAGTAGCATTGTATTTTTCAGTGGTTTGTACTAAAGTAGCTCTGTATTTATGTATTATCTAATGTATTTGCAACCCTTCATCAGGTGCCATTGTAAATAGGTGCACAGAGTTAATCACACCACCTGTTAGTTTTAATGTTTTGGCTGATCAGTGTACAGTAAAGATGGCTGTACTTGTACCATATGTCTTGCTGTATTGTCCATATATATTTATGCACGTTGTAATGTTTTTGATATATTTAGGCACATTAAAGGTGCAGATTATTACAGCCTCATATTTAGCATCGATTTGAGTCAAAACATATAATATCATATCATAACGAATGTAGCTTTCTGTGTGTGCAGTCATTTGGACTGTTTTTTATGGCCTGATCTTCATTAACTATAGCTACTTAAATTACTGGTCTGCTAGTTTTTTGATATTCTCTCCACCTTGTCCCTTTTCCAGTCTGGTAATGCCGCTTGTCTGCAAAGACATGGTGGATATACTGGATGTAGGAGTGAACAGCACAAGTGCCAACCACACCAGCTTGTCCAACTTTGCATTTCTATATGGAGTCTTCCCAACTGCACCTAGTGTGGCCATCTATGCTGGACACTACAACGTGGAGTTAGAAGTGGTAAGAACTGGTGATGTACTAATCCTACTTTAATAACAAGAAATTTGTCTACACTTAACCATAACACCATTTGAAACATGACTGGACTTAAAAAGAAAAGTCACCAAATAGCATAACACCACCATCCCAGCTGTAATCCTCTGGTCCACTCAGTAATGATACTCCATGAACCTCTTTTCCCTCTAGGTAACATCGGGGATGGTAATCAGCACCTTTCTGTCTGCACCCATCATGTATGTGTCGGCCTGGTTATTAACAATCCCTCTTATGGACCCAACCCCCCTGGTGGCAGAGCTTGAAAACGTTAGCTTCAACATTAGCATTGTCAGCCTCGTAGCACTTGTAAGTATATGTGCAGAAATAATTTGGAGTAAGGCCAATTCAAGAGCAATTTTCCAAAAACATTTTGAGTATGTTGCCGTGTTTTCTCTCAGGTGTGGACCATAATGGTTATGTTGCTCAGCAGGAAGTTTAACAGACTTCCTCACCTGTTCGCCTTAAATCTTTTTCTGGCTCAGGTCAGTGTCCAGTCACAACTCAAGTAATTCAATGCTAAAAAACTGTTTTCCAGCATGTGCTTTACTAGTGATGATTTTTACAGATTGTTGGAAGTTAAATTTGGTCTCTATATAGTATTGTATTTGTTTTTTTAATTGTTCAACAAAATGTTAACTAAATACTTTTTCTCATTTATTCCAGTTCCTAGTGTGTATCAGTATGATCCTGTGGAACTTCTTGGTGAAACAAGATGATAACCTTATTGGCAAAATCCTCACCTTTACTCTACTCTATGGCTCTTTATACAGCACATACATTTGGACAGGCAAGTGTATTTGTGAGCAGTTTAGAAAAAAAAATCTATTTTCATTGATTAAATTACATTTGATGCTTCCAAAGGGGACATTTAATGATGGTGCTTGTACTGTATGTGCCTTGTTCTGTTATTCAGGTTTAATCCCTCTCTGTCTGGCTCTGACTAACAGAGATGATCTGCTGAGGCTGCGTCCAGGAATATTCATGATTTTAGGTTGGGGGTAAGTCAGCACAGGATGTTATCATGTTCAGTTTGTTAGTTCGAAGCAACAGATTTGCACTGCAGATTAAATGTTAATGTAAAACTAAATGTACATTTTCACACCACGTCTTAGATATTAACAAATAAAAAATGTTTGTGAATGTGTAGGGTTCCCTTCCTGATGGTTGGGGGCCTTTTGCTATCAGGAGAGAGGGCAGACACAATCGATTCTGCTTTCTACTATGGCAGAGCTCAGGTTAGAAAACACCTGCTGCACATTATTATGTTTATTGTATGTTTATTGTTTTTTTTATTTTATTTACATTTTCTCTCACCTGTGCCCTGCTCCAGTCTCATTTACCATTTAAACCATTCACGCAGACCTCTACTTTTACTTTTAATAATTCGTTTTTAATTCTAGAACTCAAAATAATGCAGTTCAGTTTCTATTTGGTTCTCTTCCACCCCAGATAATCAGCACTGCAGTGGTGCTTGCAGTCAGCCTGGTGCTCGGTGCGATATCTCTGATGGGTCTTAGCCAGGGAGACAGGGAACAGAGAGGCTACCAGGCCCTAAGCAGGGCTACTGTAACAGGAGTCAGTGATGAGCTGAGGACCCCTGGTGGTCAGGATGAACCACAACAACTACAGGCACAGGCAAACTCACCTGCCTGCAGCATCAACTCAGGTAACTGGTTTACTGATGTAGGTTTATTATATGTTTCTCTTTAAATAACAAATATCTAGATGTAATTTGTGTAATTTGTGTTAAAGTAGGGGTCTTTAGAGGAAGACTAGATAGTTGAAATTAATTACATCTAACTAATCAGTCACTTTTTCTGTTGTGTTGACAGACATCCACAGTTTCTCTCCTGTCCAGACCGTACCTGACATGATAGCCAGCACGCAGAGGGAGCACACAAACAACACAGGTAAACAAACAGATTTTATCATATTATTTTCTAACTGCACAATAAATACAAAATAAAATTGAGCTCTGTTTTACACATAACTCTCATGCGAGTACATGAACTTTTTTACTTCAGACCACAGTGGGGCGCTGTGTGATGGGCAGCAACAGAGTTCTTCTGCCTCCGAGCAGCCATTAGATCTGCCGCCACCTGGCCTTCAATCCCAGACAGATGACAACCAGACCATCAGACACATCATGCTCTGTCTGCTGCTGATTGTCAGCCTGCTAGCGGTGAGAATGAGAGTACTTTGTGAAGCTCTGTTTTCACATGAAAGAGTCTTTATTTTTTTAATTAGCGTAAAAAATATGAATGAAATCAACCATGATTCAATGTGGAAAACATTTTCCAAAGGGGAAGAATATTTCTTAGTGTCTGTGTTTGTGTAATTAGCAAATTAGCAGAAAAAAAGAATATGGTGCTGCTGTCTGATGGTGTATGTTTGTCTGTGTATTTAGAACCTGTCCAGCTGTCTGTGGTGGTTGTTTAACAAAGATCCAGGAAGACTTTATCTTGAACTACAGTTCTTCTGTGCTGTGGCAAACTATGGACAGGTACCAGAGGGTATTTTGGTCACGTGTGTGTGTGTGTGTGTGTGTGTGTGTGTGTGTGTGTGTGTGTGTGTGTGTGTGTGTGTGTGTAAAGATTAGCTGTTACAGTATGGAATAAAAGGTGCGTAACCACTGCTCTTTTTCCCAGGGTTTCCTGTCCTTTGGGATCTTTGGTCTGGACAGACACCTCATCATCCTGCCTTTTAAAAATAAGTGAGCTGAAACTTTTGTTCATTACAAGATCAAATAATCAAACCACAATAATCAAACAGATGACCAGAATATGATTTGTGTCGTATTAGGTTTCTTGGTCTATGGCAGAACAGAGACAATGAGGATCTGAGTCCATCAGGTATTCCAGAGGAGGTCCGGCTCACCTGTACACAGTTTGTCCGCTACCACAAAGAACAGTGTGTACAAGACATTGTACACACTCGCAGGTATGTTTGGTTTTCTTTCTTTTTGGTTTTGTATGTGCTTTTGTTTTGTGGGTTTTATACATTATCTTGTGTCCTCACTTTGTTTGGAAAGTACATATAGATATCTTCAGACAACTGTTTTAGTCAACGTACTTAATCATCTGTTACTGTGAATCTGAACTGTATTACTGTGTCCTTAAATGAATTCTGATCCACTTTATTTAAACGTTACTGTTACTGTTGCATTGGTTTGATTAATTTTCTTTGGATTATTCATTCTTTGCATGTTTGCATGGATTTATCTGTTGCTCCACCCAGCAGTTCCTTCTGTTAATTACAAATTCAGATTTAGCCAGACAATTCTGCTGCATGTCCTACCTTTTTAGAGTCCATTGTAGTTTCACCACACCCAACCTCCAATAGACAAATTAGCTGTGACTGCTGCTGCACCACATTCCATTAATCTTTTATGGTGTTGGCTGTAGTAAGTCAAATTGATCAGAATTTTATCTGAAATCTAGTTTAAACATTAATGAATTTAAATAAAAATAAGCCACTTGACTCAAACGCTACAAAACCTCCATCACCTAAAACACAGTTGCTGGAATTTTATTAGTCTTGGGTGCTTTTCCTTTCTCCTAACACAAAAGTCTTTCCAATATTCCTTTCATGTTTCTCCTTTTCATTAATCCTTACCCCCTCCTTCCATCCCCTCCTTTGCCTCTCCTTTCCTCCCTGCTTCCTTTTACCTTTCCTCTCTTCTTCCTCACCCCCTAGTGGCTCTGGGGAGAGTATGAGTGCTTCCACAGGTGAATCCTTCCTCTGATAATGACAGGTTTGGTGGAGGAGGAGGACTAGAGGTTTTGAGTTTTCCCCCTTCCCATCAGCCCCAGGACCAACAACCAAATAACGATCTTCAGGAGCAACTAAATCAGGAGCCGCAGAATCTGCATCTGATTGAGCAAACCCATGATCAAGCTGAATTCTGTGGCCAGCGTTTGCTTCTATCCCAACTCCAGCTAGCGCCTGAGAATCAAGGCCAAGCTAATTTTTCCAACTCTGATATCCCAGAGGAGCAGATTTCCCAACTCCAGTCTAACCAAGCTCATGACCACCAGCACGATCTTGCTTCAAGCTCACTGCATCTCCATCAACAATTCCAGTCCCATCTCCAAAGAGTCTTTCGTGGCAGTGATCTGGTCGACTGGTTAATTGAGCGGGGCCTGTGTGCTGGGCGAGTTGAGGCCCAACGCTACGGCGTTCGACTTCAGCAGGGAGGAGTGTTGGACCACTTGACATGTCAGTACAGCTTCAGGGACGTACCTACCCTGCTGTACCACTTCACACAGTGTCACAAAACATGAAAGGAAGTGAGGAGAGTGGAGGTGGAGGAGGAGATGAGAACGGGCTCAGAGGTAAACAGCTGTAACCACAAAGGCTTAATACTGACAGAAGTGCCTTAGTGGTGCAGATTTTCTAATGACAGATATTACAGTCTGTGACACTGACACAAATGTAGAAATCATTGTTTTTTCCCACAAAGATATATCTAATCTGTTTGTGGCAATTCTAACACGTTATCCGTAGAGATGATATTAAGTGGTGCAGTTGTACATTTGAGGGCATGTTTTGTTTGATTGAAGGTTTTAGACTGTTCTAGGTGGTCGCCGCTTGTCCTCTTTCGTTTCATCCTGTGGCCCAAATTTGAAAATTTCTAACTCTGGCTACTAATCAGTCCGTTAATAACAGTTAATAACAGTTCTTCCTAAATTTACAGGTATTATGAGGCATAATAGACATAAAAAAGGAGGAAGCTGTAGCATGGACGGTGATAGTTGGGTTTGTAGTGACATTTAAAAAAATATAAACGTTCATTTATGTACCTCACCGTCCTCGGCTTTGGACTAAGCCATCTAGAATATTTTTATATGTTTCAGGGTTTGTTTGTTTTTTTGGTCACTGCTCGTTATAGTCAAATATTTAATTAAATATTTTTCAGTGCCAGTGGTGAGAAGACGAGAGTAAACCAGTACAGTGATCCTAAAATGGTTCTTTGCCAATAGTGTTCTTGCCTGCTTGTTCCGTTTTGTTGTCATGTTGTTATTTGAGTATTTGAGATTTTGCACGCTGTGTCTTTTAACCACTCTGGTCTACGTGGTCCGTTTACATGACCCAGAGCAGGACAGACTTCTGCTCAGCACTCAATCTTTTGCACTGACAGAATTTATGTTTTTCATGTTAATTATGCAACTCTGGGTATTTGTTTAGCAAGGATGCTGCTGCAGAAGATGTTGGTTTTCTTTGTGTGATGAATTAATTGCTGGAAATGTGAAACATTTGTTTTGAACCAATTAGGATCATATGATTGAATGGATTCTTTTAAGTAAATCCTTCCATATTTGGCTCTAGCTTGATTTAAGATAGTGCCAAACCTGACAAGAGATAAAGGTGGTAAAAACCTTAAGGAATGTGTAGTTACATTAAGAAATGTAGACAATCTCACAGCCCTTTATCCAAGTTTTTCTTTATACACTTTGACAACACTTATACACTACTGTACTGACGTAACCCAAGTTAATAACCTATTGACTACTGTGAACTGTACAAAACCACTACTGAACTGTGATTGAGCTCTCACTGACTGCAGTGGGACCTCACTACAGCTACTGTTTGTCTGATAAGTTGCTGCTGATTTATGATATTGATTTATATATAGATTTCTTTAAAACTAAATATTTACTGTATTTTCTCTGTGGCAAATTTCTAAGAATATTGTTCTGTTCCCCCTCTTTATCATGAACCTCCCAAAAACTTAACATGTGCATATATTTTTGTCTCTGTTTCTTCTGCCAGCTGACATCATCTCCATGTAATTCACATGTGCTCCTTGTGTTTACTGAGCTGTTACGATGACATTTTGCAATAGAGTGCCCGTCTAGACCAATGCGAAGGTGTGTCTGTGTTCATGGGAAGAAATTTCTTGAGTTTCTGTGTGATGTTGAAGCAAAGTACTGAGAAAAGGCAAGACAGAGTCTGATGAGATGTGACAGGGTGTTGTTGGTAGACAGGATCAGTGTAACTGTCAGTGTTTTATTGCTATAAGTCAATCAGGGTCAGTGACTGTGTGACCTCAAGAAAGGCACAAATAAAATTCTGTTTGCATCCAAAACCCCACTTTTCACTTTTGAGAAATATGAATCTCATTGTAAACTCAAAGCTGAAAGTAAAACAGTCTTTAATCTGACATCACAGATGATACATAATCAGGTTTATTATTATTATTTTTTTTAATAATCCACAAAAAAACCTACATTGTTCACAACAAATGATTAAAAAAAGGCCGTCTCCCCTGAGCAGATTCGAGTTGTTTAACAGTTTTTGGTCAAATAAGAGGAGAACAAAACATCTCATCCTGAGACCCAACAAGGCCCCTTAAAATGAAAACACTGTCAAAACATTTGCTGCTGTATTCATAAGACTGACACTGATATGTGTTGATGAAAGAGTGAACAGGAAGCTACACTTTAAGACTTTTCTTATAAACTCTGCAAAATAGTAGCATAAAAATAAATAGTTCCATATTAATCTGTAAAACAGTAAATCTGTTACAGCAACAATCTTCATATTGACAGGAGCAAAAATGTGATCTTCTCATGACTGTCAGCAAAAGTAAGGAGCTTTTCAGCAAGGTAAATTAGCTCATGTGTTATTAAACCTGCACAGAAGTCTCACTATACTTGGAGGGGATAAGATGATGATAATATGTAAAACTAATGAATTGAAGCAATGCAGGCTGAGAAAAACCCTCACTGCATAAAAGTAAAATAGTAACCACTAGCACATGTGATGTTAGATGTTTCATACCATCCAACCAAGTTCATTACAGCACGCCTCGTATCATTCATGCCTCTTCTTCTCTTCGAGACCATCATGAGAAGATCACAGCTGTTGCGCACAGATGTTGCAGCAACGGCTGCATTAAGACACATAAGTAAGTGCTTTGAGTAAAAGACATTTAAAAGTCAAAATGAGCTACAGCAGCAGCTTTTCCCACGAGGTCTGGACCTGTATGGCTGCAAACTAGGTAAACATTTCTGAGGAGAAACATGTCTTATTGTCGAACTAGTGAACTACAGTACAGTCTCTGGTCTCCATGATCCAAAGCAGAGTGTAAAATAAACAAAGGACAAATTGAGTCAAAGCCTGAGTGACAAATTCCTCCACGTCAGGGCTAAGTGCCGGCAACTCTGCAGTTATGTACAGTTTTAATAAAAGACAGCAAATCGCTTTTAAAGCTTTATGTGATAACATAGCACTGACACAGGGAACACCAGCAACAACCTTATTGTCATTTCTGTTCATTTTCCATTAGATAGTTTGTATTATCCAGTCACTAGCATCCTTTCTTCAGCCCGAGAAAGAAACTCACGTTTGCTGTGATCAAGTCAGTGACTGAGTTTTTAACTTCCACAGTTTTTCTGTATTAATGACCGGAAATTAAAATCATATTCTAATAATAGAAATTCAGGGTTCATTTCTCTGTCACATTACAATTCTATAGTTTTTAATAATGTCATGTCAACATACTGTATGTTCATACATACATTTTAAACCTCATCTTTTTGCACAACGGACCATTGTCCCATCTCAAAAACAAACGTTTAGCCTCAATCTCAGTAAACTTAAGACTTTTCTTTTTAATCTAAGCATATTTATCTCTGAAGATATTCGTCTGACTCAACTAAGACCTTTGCTGTGTTCATTAGAAATGAGAGATCTTTGGGAGACTGTAGCTTTAGAGTTTGTTGTAACTTGACCTAAAGACATTTCCAAACTTTCAGAACAGGTCATACAGTACTGTCATAAGTATGAGGAGCCTCCGGTGTGACTTAACATACATCACAATGCTGGAGTGGTCAAAAGGTCACATGCCTACCAGCCTTCGGACACAGAGTTGTCCCAGAATCATCGTCTCTTCCGGTCCTGCTCGATTCCGGCCTGACTGGTTCCATTCCTGTCCATGCCATCCACCTTAAGGTGAGCTTTGCTGTAGTGTTTGATCAGCGCTCCAGGGACCAGGGCCATGAGGGCGATGGCCAACAGCTGGGCCAGCGTTGTCCAAGAGAAGATGTCGTCCAGGGAGGAGATCTCTGAGAGTATGGAGCCCGTACGAACACAGATGAAGTTGTATGGAATCAAACCTGGAGGAGAGAACAGCAGCTGTGAGTGATTTGTGTTCGTAGATCTCTATCTGCATTATGTGTGTATGTGTCTTATGTTTAGTCTCACCTATGAACACCGAGAAGAAGAAAATAGGCATAGGAATGTTGAGGACGGGACAGGTGATGTTAAGGAACCAGTTAGGAGTCATAGGGAAGAAGCGAAGGAAAAGTAGGAAGAAGAATAAGCTGCTACGATTTTCCTCCACCTGACAGAGGAAGGAGAGAGAGTCGAAAAGAAGGAATATAAAGACATGGGGATTAAAAAATGGAAAAAAGTGGGAAGGTTAGGAAGCAAGAGGATGAAGTTTGTCATTGTAGGGTTCTCGTACTACTGGCTCACCTTCCTCTGCAGCAGAGACACTTTATCAGGGAAGAGATGAGCCACATACTGCTTTCCAAAGATCGAGGAGAGCAGGAAGCAGAATGTAGAGCCGGATGTGGTGAGCAGACAGGCCAGTACCAGACCCTCCCAGGGCCCGAATATTGCACCAGCTAACATGTTCTGAACGAGGGAGGTCGAGATGGAACTAATTAACCAATCACTGTGTGTATCTCTCCTGTTATTAACACATCTTTACCAACAAATCACCAAAATGACTTGTTAAGACACAGACTTACTGAAATGTGTATGTACAGCATATTTAAGTGGGTCTCACCAGAAAGGAGGAGCCAGGTATGGCAAAGGACTGTTTATAAAGGTAGGCACTGCAGAACAGCAGCAGAACATAGCCATGGTGTTCTCTATTGTAGAACTTGAGCATCTCCGCGAGCTCCCGCAGCTCATCCAGGTCCGACGGGAACTTCAGCCTAGAAGGGGAAAAAAATTGGTGCATAGTGACTTTTCAACTTTAAATAAACAAGTTTATTTAATTATACTTTAAAAATTAGAGCATGTTCCTTGTACTTACATTTGAGTAATAAAGTGGTACATTTACCTGTTTTGGAGAAGTACTTTTTAGGCAAATCCTTGTACTTTTACTTGAGTACTAAGTTAGTGTAAAAGTTTGGTTTCACAGGTTCAACTTAGCAGATTAAAGTCTACCTTCCAGTGATCTCTGGTGGACACACTAGGTTTTCAGCCAGCATATACACAACTTTAGACATATCTACAAACAGTTCAGATCAGGCGATATTTCAACCATATATCACTTAACAATTACCTGTAGTCATTGGTTTCAACAGGGAAGAAAACATGCTATGTTTGAGTGAACCAGCCCTTTAAACAGAATGAGCTGAGTTTAAACACCACAAAATGACTGCAAAAAACAGGATATGCCCTCGTGTGTGTGTGTGTGTGCGCGCAGACATGCAAAGGCGAGTGGTGCAGTAACAGGATCCATTTGATTGAGAGACAGAAATAGCGTCACTGCCTGTAGACTTGAGCACATGGTTGGAGAACCGCGCTGAAAACACATGCACACACTAAAATCCCCCCTTGAAACTCAAGATGCGGACTTCCTCTACCACCTGTTCCGACATTCAGCATTCCTGCTTCCTACTGGTCAGCGGACAAACATTCTGCTCTGTCATTGGTCAGCAGGTTGATGATGTTCAGATACATGAAACTGAACGAATGTATGTACAGTATTTAAGGAGGGAAATGTGTCATCGTGAGCACTTTTAATTTCACTTACGCACTAACCTCGTGAGAAAGATTAAGTCTCACACACACACACCCACACACACACACACACACACACACACACACAGAGTCAAGGTTCTCAGAGGGAGTTTTAATCTCTGAAGTCAGAAACTGATCTCAATCTGGTTCACATTACAGTCGGAAGCATCTGTGAGCTTTAGCCGAAGACTGGAGCTCAACCAGCAGAGCTCCTGATCACCTGCATGTGAACTGCAGGTAGTAGATGCTTGAGCACAAAGCTGTACACAGGATAGTCATGTATTTGTGTTACATGTGTTGTTTTTCAGTTTTTCTTTGGTTTTATTTGTTTTGTTTTTGCAGTTGAGGCTGAGTGGATGAACCATGAAATGGATAGTTTACACTGTGTCCTTGAACACAGCGTGCTACACTACACTTTCTAAAGCCTGACCACAAAAGTAGATTCCAGGTCTTATGATGATCAGTTACAGTAATAGTAATCAAGTTATTTACATTACAGCAGGACGATTATGAATCTCAACTCCAACATCCGTTCTCTAAAATCTACACAAATAGTGGAGCTAATAGATTTTTCCACACTTTTCTGTTGATGACCCTGTATGTTAAACTCTGTGTGTCCAATGTAATTTAACATTTTCACTCTTGTTTAAATGCTGTTTCGCTCTGTGACTCATGGTTTGCAATCATTGCAGTAACACACTACCATGTACACACACACACACACACACACACACACACACACACACACACACACACACACACACACACACACAGGTCCTACTCTTGGCTTCAGACTTGCTGTCTAGGCGTTATTCTATCATCCCTAGACAACCTCACACTGGGCACACTAATGCAGCACAAACATACACACTAATAGATTTGGGTTTGGGCCCAGTTCACATGAACACACACACATTAGTAGTGAGTGATCCATTATCTTTATACCTAAATGCTGTTATTTGTATTATTATTATTAATGGTGAAAAAGCTGAACTATGTGAATTTTAAAAGTCAGGAATGTGTTTAACAGGCTGGTTAAAATGCTCAAAGCAAAATATCCTACAACAGATGGAACATACATGCAGCTGACTTGAATAGTGTTTCCTTCACTTATCACCTTACACCTGTTCACCTTAACCTCTCACAGCAGATTTACATTATGGACAGCATACACTGGGGACAAGCGCTGAGGGGTCACTGGTCACTAGTCCAGCGGTTCCCAGTGTGGGGGTTGGGGGAACCCCAAGACGTCTCAAAATAGTGAAGATTATTTAAGACAAACATTTAAAGCCTACACTAAGTTTACAAACTGTGATGACAGCTCATCAGCATACACTGATTCATTATAGGGGGTCATGAGCCCACAGGGTTGGGACACAACGAGAGAGAACTGGGGCTGGAAAAAATGATTCACACTCATGGCTGTAAGTAATTTAGTTTCCAAACCACCTGATGTTCAGGTTTGAGTAATGCTTGGTAAACCCAACACTGTCACCAGAGAGCAGGAAACATACACAGAAACAGCCAGCTGGGGGTGGGGGGCACAGTGTCAACAACAGAGTCACTGCATCAAGACTGCAACCAGCAATTCATTTCTTTTTTAATTAATCTGCCAATTATTTTCTCCACTAATCACATGTCAAGAAACCTGTGAAACGTGTCAAACAATCCCCACAGTTCAAGACGAGGTCTCTGTTTTGAAAAGACGCATCCATCCTCCCTGAGGAACTGGGACCAGGAGCTGGGACCAGGAGCTGGGACCAGGAGCTGGGACCAGTATCTTAATAATGGACTAATGGTTGCAGATGCATCACTCAAATATGACTACATGAAAAGAAATTCTAATAGTTACTTGTTTAGTTACAGAGGCCCTTCAGTCAGCTGAGGGGTTCCTGTATAAACACCTGTGTTAAAGTAAAGTGAAGAATTAAAGCTCGACTTTCTGTGCACTATGATAAAAAACTTAATAAAATCTGCATTTAACCAACCAAAACAAAAAAATAAAAGCCCAATTTATTGTTAGTTTAATTTAAATCTTTATATATATTTAGGTTAGATGGTCTCTTCTTGGTGTCCCCACCTGTACTCCTGGACTACCCCGTCCTCCCCCTCGGTGTCCGGCTGCTTTGGTCCCGGGGGAAGGTGAGTGGACAGCAGGTAGAGGTGGACACTCGCTGCGGCCACGATGGCGACCAGTCCCGCTAAGGAGCGCATGTTTCTGCCTGTTCACAAGTCAGATTGAATTTAAGATCAGAAGAAAACCACCGGGGAGATAAGGTCGACGTGTTCTGGTCCAGTTGGATGACACCGAGCAAGGGGGGGTGTCCCTCACCGAGCAGCAGGCAACAGATGACGGCTGACGGATCACATGGCAGCCGGAGAGCAGCAACTTTCTGAAAGTTGAATCCTGCTGTTTGCTGCAGGTCCTTCTCTTGTTTCCTGAAATATATCTGGTCACATCTTCCACTGTTTATCCCCAGAACAGAGAAATTAACATGTCACCTAATTAAAAACGAACTTTAGATAAAACTAAGTTTAGCTGGTTCTAACTTTACATGCACTTACACCAACTAACCACCAGCAGGCGCTGTGTTAAAGGCCATGAGTTCACAGGAGTCACATGGACGGTATGAAAATAACTCCAGATGACGTCATCAGGAGGACCAATTATTTTTCATCTCAGTACCCCTCATCTTTACTCACCATGTTTAGATCCAGCTGCAACATTTAAATCCTGCACTAATATTAACTAGTGCTTGTGTCTTTTACTGTTTTGTAGCTGGCTGTGCTCCTTCTCTGCTTTCTGTGCTCCGGCTGCAGACCTGTGAGTCTAATCAGCAGAATGGAAACACCTGGGCCTGGTCTCTTACCCTCACTGCTCTTCAGAGAGTCCATGCTGCACGTCCTCCCCCAGCACTGCTGACTGTACGGATTTCTCCTACCAATTTGTTCAGATTATATGTTGTAGGATATGTATCGATGCACATGTCTATATAAGTCTAAATAAGTACCTTTTCTTTATAATGCATCTACTTCCTAAACTTGTGAAGTATTTCTACACAGCTTCATTAGTTTTTAGTTGAGGATTTGAGTACTTCTTCCACTATTGGATATTTTGTAATAGAACTTCCTTCACACAGTTGTTGTATTTATAGATCTGAATCCCAATTATTAACTTTTCTTATTCAATCACTGGATTAAATAACAGTTAAAACATGAGATAACACAGTCATCAAGATGGTGATGTCAAAATAAAGACATGATCCTAGAAAAAAGTCCTTCTACAGGTATTTTCTTTATTTGTTTTGTGGTTTTATTTGTCATTTTAGTAATCTAGCCACAGGGGTTGCAAGCCAGTCATTTCTGTGCCTGTCCCAAGCCCGGATAAATAGAGAGGGTTGCATCAGGAAGGGCATCCGGCGTAAAAATTGCCAAAATAACCATGCAAATCATCCACAAGACTTTCATACCGGATTGGTCGAGGCCCGGGTTAACAACGACCGCCACCGATGCTGTTAACCTACAGGGTGTCGGTGGAAATTTGACTACTGGTTGTCGAAGAAAGAGGGGAGGCAGAAGGGTTCGTGGTCAGAGAGAGAAGGGAAAAGGCAGGGACATAGATCTGAGATATAGGGACTCTTAACCTTGGCACAATGACAGGGAAAGGCAGAGAGCTGGCAGACATGATGGAGAGAAGGAAGGTAGATGTACTGTGTGTGCAGGAGACGAAGTGGAAGGGCAGCAAGGCACGTAGTATTGGAGGAGGATACAAACTGTTCTACCATGGTGTGGATAGGAAGAGAAACAGGGTAGGAGTGATCCTGAAGGGGGAGTTTGTGAACAATGTCCTAGAGGTGAAAAGAGTCTCAGACAGGGTGATGAGCCTAAAACTACAAATCAAAGGGGTGATGGTGAATGTAGTTAGTGGGTATGCTCCACAAGTTGACTGTGAGTTAGAAGAGAAGGAGAGATTCTGGAGTGAGTTTGATGAGCTCATAGAGAGTATCCCCAGAGGAGAGAGAGTTGTTGTTGGAGCAGACTTCAACAGGCATGTTGGTGAGGGGAACAGAGGTGATGAGGAGGAGATGGGCAGGTTTGGTGTAAAGGAAAAGAATCTAGAAGGACAGATGGTGGTGGACTTTGCTAAGAGGATGGAAATGGATGTAGTCAACACTTACTTCCAGAAGAGAGAGGAACACAGAGTGACATACAAGAGTGGAGGTAGGAGTACACAGGTGGACTACATCCTATGTAGATGAGGTGATTTGAGAGAGGTTAGTGACTGTAAAGTGGTGGTAGGAGAGAGTGTAGCCAGACAGCACCGCATGGTGGTGTGTAAGATGACTCTGGAGGTCAGGAAGAAGAAGAGAGGGAAGACAGAAAAGAAGACCAAGTGGTGGAAGCTAAAGAATGAGGAAACTTGTGAGGAATTCAGGCAGAAGTTGAGACAGGTTCTGGGTGGTCAGGATGAGCTTCCAGATGACTGGGAAACTACAGCAGAGATTATCAGGGAAACAGGTAGGAAGGTGCTAGGTGTGTCATCTGGAAGGAGGAAAGAAGATAAAGACACTTGGTGGTGGAATGAGGAAGTACAGGAATGCATCCAGAGGAAGAGGTTGGCTAAAAGGAAGTGGGATGTAGAAAGGACTAAGGAAAGTAGACAGGAGGAGAGAAGGACTTGTACAGGCTGGTCAGACAGAGAGATAGAGGTAGGAAGGATGTGCAACAGATCAGGGTAAATAAGGACAGAGATGGAAAGGTGCTACCAACCCAGGAGAGTGTGCAGAAACTATGGAAGGAGTATTTTGAGGAGCTGATGAATGAGGAAAATGACAGGGAATGAAGGGAGGGAGATGTGGATGTTATAGAGCAGGAAATAGCAGAGAAATAGATGAGGTGAGGAAGGCTCCGAAAAGGATGAAGAGTGGAAAGGCTGTTGGTCCTGATGACGTACCTGTAGAGGTGTGGAAGTGCTTAGGAGAGGCAGCAGGGGAGTTTCTAACCAGTTTGTTCAACAGGATTCTAGAGAGTGAGAAGATGCCTGAGGAATGGAGGAGAAGCGTTACTGGTTCCGATCTTTAAGAACAAGGGTGACACGCAGAACTGCAGCAACTACAGAGGAATACAGTTGATGAGCCACACAATGAAGCTGTGGGAAAGAGTAGTGGAAGCCAGGCTTAGGAAGAAGGTGGAGATCTGTAAGCAAAAGTATGGTTTCATGCCCCGTAAGAGCACCACTGATGCCATTTTTGCTTTGAGAATGTTGATGGAAAAGTACAGAGATGGTCAGAAGGAGCTGCATTGTGTCTTTTTAGATTTAGAGAAGGCGTATGAACGGGTGCCGAGGGAGGAGCTGTGGTACTGTATGAGGTTGTCTGGAGTGGGGGAGATGTACATCAGAGTACAGAGGAGTTCAAGGTGGAGGTGGGACTACACCAAAGATCAGCTTTGAGTCCCTTCTTGTTTGCTATGCTGATGGACAGGCTGACTGATGAGGTCAGACAGGAATCTCCCTGGACAATGATGTTTGCGGATGACATTGTGATTTGCAGTGAGAGTAGAGAGCAGGTGGAGGAACAGCTGGAGAGGTGGAGGTTTGCTCTGGAAAGAAGAGGCATGAAGGTCAGTCGTAGTAAGACAGAATACATGTGTCTAAACGAGAGGGATCAAGGTAGAAGAGTGAGGTTACAGGGGGCTGAGGTGAAGAAGGTGCAGGAGTTTAAGTACTTGGGTTCAACAGTTCAGTGTGATGGGGAGTGTGGAAAAGAGGTGAAGAGGCGAGTGCAGGCAGGTTGGAGCGGGTGGAGGAAAGTGTCAGGAGTGTTGTGTGACAGAAGAGTGTCAGCAGGACTCAAAGGAAAGGTCTACAAGACAGTGGTGAGACCAGCTCTGCTCTATGGGTTAGAGACGGTAGCAGTGAGAAAGAGACAAGAGGCTGAGATGGAGGTAGCAGAGATGAAGATGTTGAGGTTCTCTTTAGGAGTGACAAGGTTAGACAGAATAAGGAACGAGTACATCAGAGGGACGGCTCACGTTGCCTGCGTTAGCAACAAAGTCAGAGAGGCCAGACTGAGATGGTTGGAACATGTTCAGAGGAGGGATAGTGAATTATATTGGTAGAAGGATGTTGGAGATGGAGCTGCCAGGCAGGAGGGCAAGAGGACATCCTAGGAGGAGATATATGGATGTGTTAACAGAGGACATGAGGTTGGCTAGTGTTAGGGTAGAAGATGCTCATGATAGAGTGAGGTGGAAAAGGATGAACCACTGTGGCGACCCCTGATGGGAAAAGCCGAAAGAGAAGTAGTAAATTGCAGCTCTGCAGAACCATCTAGTGTGTGATAATAAGAGTCACATTAAAATATAATGAATACAGGCTGAAAAATAGAGCAGTAACTATCCCATAATCCTTTTATTTACTTTAACTAGTGATGTTTCCAACGCAGAAACAAAATATCTCTTGAATCCCGCATTAAGCAGAAATTCACTGTTTCTCAACAATTTGCAAATATAAATGAAACATAGAAACATCTAGTTTCCATTTGTAGAGTTCATTTTAATTTATCAGGTGATGGAGTCTCTAAAAAGTTTTACTTTTTACTGCTAGTACACCAAGTACTGTAAAGTACAAATGATCTCACTTTGAATATAACGTAGCTGCAGTTTCAAGGTTTTGGTTGAACCTTAAAACCGACTCTAGGAGCTTTTTACTTTTCCTCACCCTGATAAAAATACCAACCAGCATTTTTTTCACAATCTGTTAATAATCTATCAATAAATATTGACATCACTTATTTATTCAAGCCAGTCAAGCTGATGAAATAAAGTGTCTGCTTGTTTTAACTTACGGAATTAAAAATAAAAGGCTCTGCATTGAAATAGTCTTGTTTTAATGCTTCCATGAATCCTAAGGGAGAAAAAGGTGGGCAGAGGATGAGAGAAGAGAGAAACAGACAAATAAATAAATAAAATAAATAAATAAAATAAAGGACGTTAACATGAAGAAATAAAAGTGAAACATGGCAAAACACAAAGAAAGATGTAAGTTGTTAAAGAGGAACTCGATACGTAGCTGATCCATCAACATCTAATCAAAAGGGTTGTTAATATTTACATTAAAATTGTAATTAAAAACAATGCCGGGACTATAAATTAAAGATTTGTACAGTTAACTGGATTTTAGCTGAAAAGTAGATCATCTAAAACAACAGCGTCGGTCGAAATGTTTCATTTTCCCTCGCTCCACAAAGTCGTCACGTTATTTAAGGAGGATTCAGCCACTGAGAGGATCTTTCACAACACATCAGTAAACCAACACTATTTGCATTGACATTATTATAGTATGGCTGCAGTGTTCAAACTAACAGTCTGAGGGCTATTAGGCACATTTATACACAAAACCAATGTCACACAAGGACCACTGTGTGTGTGTGTGTGTGTGTGTGTCTATATACATATAAATATATATATATATATATATATATATAGAGAGAGAGAGAGAGAGAGAGAGAGACATAAATGCACTGACTTGAATAGTGTGTGGAGAGGTTCTTAATTTAATGCATTCCTTCACTTATCACCTACTCCTCTTCACCTTAACAAATGATCTCTCTGTTCCTGGATTGACAGAATACAATAAAGGAACACACCATGTTTAGATCCAGCTGCAACATTTAAATCCTGTACTAATGTTAACTAGTGCTTGTGTCTTTTACTGTTTTGTAGCTGGCTGTGCTCCGGCTGCAGACCTGTGAGTCTAATCAGCAGAATGGAAACACCTGGGCCTGGTCTCTTACCCTCACTGCTCTTCAGAGAGTCCATGCTGCACGTCCTCCCCCAGCACTGCTGACTGTACGGATTTCTCCTACCAATTTGTTCAGATTATATGTTGTAGGATATGTATCGATGCACATGTCTATATAAGTCTAAATAAGTACCTTTTCTTTATAATGAATCTATTTTCAAGCCTTGTACAGTAAGTATTTCTACACAGCTTCATTGGTTTTTAGTTAAGGATTTGGGTACTTTTTCCACTGTTAGATATTTTTTAATAGAAACTTCCTTCACACAGTTGTAGTATTTATAGATCTGAATTCTAAATATTAACTTTTTTGGATTAAATAATAGTTAAAACATGAGATAACATGATGTCAAAATAAAGACACGATCCTAGAAAAAGTCCTTCTACAGGTATTTTCTTTATTTGTTTTGTGGTTTTATTTGTCATTTTAGTACAATACAACATATGACATGGCACAGTATTGGATATTAATAAAGTTTTAGTTTCCATTCTTTGCACAGCTGTTTCTTTTTCTTCTCATGCCACACGATAGCCCTCTGCAAAAGAAATGTAAAACATTTAGTCCCAAATAATACAAACAGGAAACTGCAACACAATCTCAAAGTAAAATTGAACTCTGTGCTGATAATGACAATTTAACATTCTCCCTCTTTGAATAGTATGAATCTGATATGATGTTATTTTGTGAGTTACAAGTATCATGAAGCTGTAATTAATTTACATTTACATTACACTGAAAAAATAAAAATAAATAGTGATAATTCTTTATATTTGTTGATGTTACAGTGGTGTGATACACACAAAAATTACATGTCTAATGTGATGCATTGTATTAAAACCGGCACAAAGAAGATTGTTGCTTGCTTTGTGTGCGTGAAACATCGTGGTAATATTGAACCAGGTGTGTAGCAGAGGTGGTGTCTGAACATAATGAAAAGATTAAAGCTTATGTGACTCCTAGAAGGTAATGTACAAAGAAAACAGGAAGAGAAATATCAAGTAAATGCATCTCAGTTTTAGGAGAGTGATAAAAACAGCTTACTAAGGCGTACTAACCTTTAGGTTGATCCTTCATTTTCCGAGCAACAAAATTTGTGGTTCAACTTCCTCCTCTGGAACAACTACAAGATTTCAACACAGGTGCCGTTAGCAGCAAATCCACAAACATTTAGATCTGTGTTAGTTTGTAGTGTAAGAAAAGAATTAAGAATTTTAGTAAGATATTCTCACATGGACAGACATGTACCTCTGCTACACACCTGGTAATATTGAACCAGGTGTGTAGCAGAGGTGGTGTCTGAATATAATGACAGGTAAAAGCCTATGTGACTTCTAGAAAGTAATGTACAAAGAAAACAGGAAGAAATATGAGTAAATGCATCTCAGTTTTAGGAGAGTGATAAAAAGCTTGTACTAACCTTTAGGTTGTTCCTTCATGATTCCGGGTTTTGAACCTGCCCCAAAATCTCCTTTTGGGGTCAGTCCTTTCTCCTCTGGAACAACTACAAGATTTCAACACAGGTGCCGTTAGCAGCAAATCCACAAACATTTAGATCTGTGTTAGTTTGTAGTGTAAGAAATGAATTTTAGTAAGATATTGTCACATGTACAAACATGCAGGACAATCTGTACCTTTACTGTCCCCAGATGAACCCGTGGAGGACGACACTTGAAGTGCGATCACGAGAGCAAAGAGCAGGATCACAATCTTAGCTTTCATTTTCTACAAGACAACACTCAGTCTTAGTGTAATCCTCTGTCTTTCACCTTATGATACAAATATGTTCAGAAAAAGCTGGAAAGAGATTTCAAACAAGAGCTCACCTCTGTTTTTCTGTGGAGCAGCAGTCTTTAGATGTCTCTTAATGATGTCCCTGCTGTGACTTTATAGTAGACACCTCACAGGCAGGGTGTGTGTATATTTATTGATATTAAAATGATATCAAAGTGACGCCATGTCTCTGCTCAGGTTCACAACACAAACAAGTTTTTCAAATCATTGATGCGACAAGACACATTCAGCCCAAGTCAAAGTCACACAGATGTGAGCTGACACAGTGTTTTCTATAATAAAGCACGGTCACGCTTTCATGGAGTCCTCTGCTGCACATCCTGTGATATTTACTGTATGAAAGGTTGTGGGCTTAGTGGAGCAGAGCTATTGTGACAGTTTTGATTATCTTCTTGTCCTTACTTTCACATTTCATCTAATAACCACTTAAATACTCCTCATCTTACACAAACGCCAGGTGCCAGGTGATATTGTTCAGCATTCACAATCAGACGTTTCTTTTTGTTCATTATCATTACATTAAATACTATATTGCAGCTCTGCAGCAATCTAGCCACAGTCGTGACTTCTGTGCCGGTCCCAAGCCCGGATAAATAGAGAGGGTTGCGTCAGGAAGGGCATCCGGTGTAAAACTTGCCACAAACAACATGCGAATCGTCCATAAGAATTTCATACCGGATCGGTCAAGGCCCGCTTTAACAACGACCGCCACCGATGCTGTTGTCCTACGTTCTCTATATTCTAGAGGTGAAAAGAGTGTCAGACAGGGTGATGAGCCTAAAACTACAAATCAAAGGGGTGATGGTGAATGTAGTCAGTGGGTATGCTCCACAAGTTCACTGTGAGTTTGAAGAGAAGGAGAGATTCTGGAGTGAGTTCGATGAGGTCATAGAGAGTATCCCCAGAGGAGAGAGACTAGTTGTTGGAGCAGACTTCAACAGGCATGTTGGTGAGGGGAACAGAGGTGATGAGGAGGTGATGGGCAGTCAGCCCAAGGGTGCTGAAAGCCTTTGCTCCTCAGCTATGTGTTGTTCTCCAGCACATCTTCAATCTCAGCCTGCACCTGGAGAGAGTTCCTCTAGGGTGGAAAAAGTCGTGCCTGGTTCCAGTGAATAAGACGCCACGTCCCAGAGTCCTCAATGACTTCAGACCAGTGGCTCTAACATCATATATTATGAAGGCTTTTGAGAGGCTAATCCTGGAGTCCCTGCGACCTCTGGTCAAACCCTCACTTGATCCCCTCCAGTTTGCTTATCAACCCCATACTGGAGTGGATGACGCCATCATACACCTTCTCCATCGCACCTACACCCACCTGGACAAGCCTGGGGGCTTAGTGAGGATCATGCTTTTTGATTTCTCCAGTGCATTCAACACCATCCGGCCTGCACTGCTGGGAGAGAAATTAAAAAAACATGCAGGTCAACACTCCCCTGATTTCCCGGATCATGGACTACCTCACCAACCGCCCACAGTACGTCCGCCTGCAGAACTGTGTGTCTGACACTGTGGTCTGTAGCACAGGTGCTCCACAGGGGACAGTTCTGTCTCCATTCCTCTTCACCCTGTACACCTCAGACTTCAGGTACAACTCAGAGTCCTGTCATCTTCAGAAGTTCTCTGATGACTCTGCAGTTGTAGGATGTATTACGGGTGGCGATTTCACAGAGTACCGTGGAGTGGTAGACAGTTTTGTTGACTGGTGTGGACTAAACCATCTGCAGCTCAACATCAACAAAACAAAGGAGCTGGTGATGGACTTCAGGAAATCTGGGAGTCCTGTCATCCCTCTCTCTATACAGGGGGAGTAGGTGGAGGTGGTGTCCGAGTACAAATACCTGGGAGTGTACTTGGACAACAAACTGGACTGGACCAAAAACTCATCAGCTTTATACAGAAAGGCTCAGAGTCGGATGTACTTCCTGAGGAGACTCAGGTCCTTCAACGTCTACAGCACCATGCTGCGGATGTTTGATGAGTCTGTGGTGGCCAGTGTCATCTTCTATGCTGTGGTCTGCTGGGGCAGCAACATGAAGGTGGCAGACACTAACAGACTAAACAAGCTGATTAGGAGGGCTGGCTCTGTTCTGGGGGTGGAGCTGGACCCTCTACATGTTGTGGCTGAAAGGAGGATGCTATCCAAACTCCTCTCAATCTTGAACAACCCCTCCCACCCACTGCACAGTGTGTTGGTTGGACAGAGGAGCACATTCAGTCAAAGGCTTATTAACATTAAATGCTCCACTGAGCGCCACAGGAGATCCTTTCTACCTGTGGCAATCAATCTGTACAACTCCTTCCCCCTCTGTAAGGGGTGGGGGAAGTGAAACTGTCATATACTTACTGTGAATATATTGACCCAATTTCATTTATCTATTTTACATATTCTGTATATATATATATATTGAGTTTTTCGGTATTGATGTTACTGTGTATTTATGTTTGTGTATTTATGTTTGTGTTGGACCTTTCTTGGTTGTGGTTCCCATTCTTTCTGTCTGTTTTGAGAACAATGGTAATGAGGAAGTTTTTTGAATCTTGAATCTTGAATACTCCTCATCTTATACAAACCAGGTGCCAGGTGATATTGTTCAGCTTTTCTATTTGTTCATTATCATTAAATTAAACATTATATTGCAGCTCTGCAGCAATCTAGCCACAGGCTAGCCGCAAGCCAGTGACTTGTGTGCCGGTCCCAAGCCCGGATAAATTGTGTCACAAGACTGTGAGTTAGAAGAGAAGGAGAGATTCTGGAGTGAGTTTGATGATGTCATAGAGAGTATCCCCAGAGGAGAGAGACTAGTTGTTGGAGCAGACTTCAATGGGCATGTTGGTGAGGGGAACAGAGGTGATGAGGAGGTGATGGGCAGGTTTGGTGTAAAGGAAAGGAATCTGGAAGGACAGATGGTGGTGGACTTTGCTAAGAGGATGGAAATGGCTGTAGTCAACACTTATTTCCAGAAGAGAGAGGAACACAGAGTGACATACAAGAGGGGAGGTAGGAGTACGCAGGTGGACTACATCCTATGTAGATGAGGTGATTTGAGAGAGGTTAGTGACTGCAAAGTGGTGGTAGGAGAGACTGTAGCCAGACAGCACCACATGGTGGTGTGTAAGATGACTCTGGAGGTCAGGAAGAGCTTCCAGATGACTTGGAAACTACAGCAGAGGTTATCAGGGAAACAGGTAGGAAGGTGTTAGGTGTGTCATCTGGAAGAAGGAAAGAAGATAAAGACACTTGGTTGTGGAATGAGAAAGTACAGGACTGCATCCAGAGGAAGAGGTATAAAGGAATAAAGAGAGGAATAAAGTTGATGAGCCACACAATGAAGCAGTGGGAAAGAGTAGTGGAAGCCAGGCTTAGGAAGAAGGTGGAGATCTGTGAGCAGCAGTATGGTTTCATGCCCCGTAAGAGCACCACTGATGCCATTTTTGCTTTGAGAATGTTGATGGAAAAGTACAGAGATGGTCAGAAGGAGCTGCATTGTGTCTTTATAGATTTAGAGAAGGCGTATGAACGGGTGCCGAAGGAGGAGCTGTGGTACTGTATGAGGTTGTCGGGAGTGGCAGAGAAGTACTTCAGAATAGTCCAGGACATGTATGAGAGAAGTATGACGGTGGTGAGATTTGTTGTAGGTGTTGTGGAAATTTTCTCTGCTCTGGTGAGTAAGGAAATGGAGACTTCTGCCGGCCGACAAGGTTTTATTTCTTTGCAAAGAAAGGTCAATCAAACACACTAAATGGTTAGAATGAAGAAAGACCCCTAACAGATGGAGGTCAGGGCTTTTATACCTGAGGAACACCCCCCCCCAGGTAGGTTTCACAACCTTTTGTCAGTTGTAAGTGTTGTCATTATCTTTTGTCAGTTGTAAGTGTTGTCACTATCTTACTGGGATGTGGGTTTGAAGGAGTTTTCCGTAGGATCTTACACCAGGTGATAGTTCCTGAGAGACCCAGACGGCTTGATCAAAAGACAGCATTTGTTTCATACTTTGGTGAGAAAACAGAAGGTTGTGTTTGAGGAAGTTAGATACTAGGAGATACAAAGAGCTTAAATTCCCATTACAATTCCTCCCTTTTGATTATTCATTAATCATTAAACGATAACAGAGCAACAGGTAAAAAAATAAAAAATAAAAATAAAAATAAAAATAATAATATGAGTACAACAACGGACAAAATAAAATAAAATAAAATAAAATAAAAATAATAATATGAGTCGTTAACCATTAGACAATGACGGAATAAAAAAAAATAGTAGTAGAAATAAGATAATTCAAAGCAAAGATGAATCAACAATAACAGAAAAGAAAACGGAAAAAAAAAGTAAAATAGAAAAATAGTCATCACTAAGATAATACCAACAACAACAACAACAGAGAAGAAAAAAAAACAACCTTATAATAAAATAAAATAATATGAGTTAAAAAATTTCCATTATCGTTAGACAATGATGGAAAAAAACAGAACAGAAAAGTAGTGGAAATAAAATAATACAAAGCAAAAATACTTAAACAGTAGTAACCGAAAGGAAAGAAAAAAAAAAAATTTAAAATTATGTCAAATAAAAGAAATAATAATAAAAAAAAAAATAAAAATAATAATAATCAAAACTGAATTATCTAACACATTCATTTCCCTGGATTTTAAAATGTATCATCATGGCAGTTGTTTAAGAGAAAATGGAATAAGAGAGATTGTTTACAGAATGTCATCATCAGAGTCCGAATCTGAGCTGGAGTGATGATATGGATCAAGAATGTGAAACAAAGCTGAATTGTGGTCGGCATCATTAGTGTTTGCATTGTGTCCTCTTGTCAGAATGACAGTTTTGGCAGGTGTGTAGGTGTAGGTGTCTATCAGTGTTGTCAAACATGAGAAAGTCAGTGGTGCATGGTGTAGTTCTGTGGAGATGTTTTGGGTTCTCAGTCCGGTCCTGTCGTTGACGGTTCGCCCGTTGTTGGTCCTCTCGTTGTTGGTCCTCTCGTTGTTGGTCCTCTCGTTGTCGGTCCTCTTGTTGACGGTTCTCCCGTTGCCGGTTCTGATGTTGATGTTCCTCCCATTGTCGGTCCTCTCGTTGTCAGCTGAGTTCCTCTGTTGGCTCAGCTCACGTTGTTCTGAGTTCTGCAGGCGGCGTGTATCCATGTAGATCTCTCTGCGATCTTCACAGCAGTGTGTGTTGTCAGGAGCACCTGGAATGGGCCTCGCCAGCATTTGGAGTGCCAGCCTTTTCTTCTGAGGTCCTTTGTCACCACCCAGTCCCCTGGTTAGAGGTCATGGAGTGATGTGGAAGCTGGTGGTGGAAGGGCTGACTTCACCTGTTGAGAGACTGTATTGTGTGTAGCACAAAACCATGCATGATTGACAGAACTTCTGAGCCTGAACTGAGCCTGAACTGAAAAGCCTTTGGTGAACCAGTGTTGAGTTATGGCGTCCAATATTCCCCCCTTTTGACACATGGTTCAGCCCATGTGTCAGTTTTGTAAAGTGAGGAAAGAAATAGTTAGACAGGTCATGTTTGTTATCAGGTCCCCATCTAGAAGAGCCGCAACCTTGTCACGGTGGTTGGTGGGTGTTCCATCAGATTTCAGTAACTGTCTGTGTTTACATAAAGTGCCGAAATTATATACGACACCAAATGCATATGTAGATTCAGTGTAGATGGTTGATCTTTGTTGCTAGCTAGTCTGTCAATGCTATCAGTTCTGCAGCTTGTGCAGAATAGTAAACCTGAGACAAGAGTTTCATGGTTAGTGACAACAGCAAATCCAACTCTGTTGTGATCTGTTTGTTGGTCACGCAAGGCAGATCCATCTACAAAAGAATAAAGTCAGGGTTAGTCAGGGGTGTCTCTTGCAGATCCGGTCTTGGGGAGCAAACCTGTGGGAGGGCAGCAACACAATTATGTTCTTGTTCATCATCTGGAATGGGGAAAAGGTTGGTAGGATTTTTGGAAGATTCTGAATTGCATCTACTCTTTTTGGTGAAAGAGTTTTCCCTGCAGAAGTGATGACATGACCTAGGAAAACAACTTTTGGACAAATTGAAGTTTAGACAAGCTGGCTTTGTGACCCTTTTTAGCCAGATGCTTCAGGAGTTTGACTGTTTGCTTCACACTGCTCTTTCGTTGGACTGCATATTATGAGGTCATCAATATATTTTACTGACAGCCCACAGTGTCTTGGGGACTTCCTGTAGGGTTGTAATAGGTAGGTTAGTTTGTAGTTAGTTAGGTAAGTTGTTATTCATGCAAAAGGAAAAAGATTTTAGAAGCGCTTTTTTGGTACCAGCTGGATTGTTGTTGTTGAGTGTGCACAAAATATGTCAAACTTTTAGAATATCACTGCGGTTTTGGTGAAAAATAAAATGGATCAATCAGTTGTTAATTGCCAATTGGCTGTGTGCTGACATGATTTCACGAATGGACCCAGGTCTTCCCAGTTGTCTGATGTGTGAATGCGTGTTTGTCAGAGTTTCCCTCAACCAACTTTTTCCATATGGCTCATCAGGTCCTGGTGGCACATAAGAGGTGCAATGCAGATCCTTTGGTGCCATGAAGTCTGTTGCAGCTGCTGAAGCTAGTCTTCTTGCTTCTGTAAAGAACTTAGAAGAGATCGTTGTTGTTTGCAATTCCCATTGATATGTATGTGTCAGGTCTGGGGTATGGTGAACAAAGGAGTGTGAACAATTTGGTTCCAGATCAGATAGCCTGTGGACTTTGACACCGTCTGGGGTTGAGATCAAACAGAGGCCTAATTTGCACATTAGGTTTCTGTCCTTCTTACTTCAGAGAGTAAGAAGGCATCTTTAAAATTTGTAAAGATTTATCCACACCTTTGAGTGGTGAATGGTGATGTTTTCTCTAATTGTTTGCCCTGATGAATCAACAGAGTACATATATTTTACACTTAATGTGGGCAGATGTATACTGAATATATGTTAGAGTAATAACAGTTGTTTGAGATCTCAGTGGATTGTGTATTATTGTGTTCAGTATGTGTATGTGAGTGTGGTGCAGTACCTTCCTTTTGTCTCATAAGTTGGTTTGGCTTGTCAGCAGGAGTCCATCCCTCTCCGACAACCCTTATTCTCTCTCAGTCCGACTTGTCTCCTGGTGTTCTTGTGACAATCACGTTTCCAATGTCCATGTTGGCCACAGAGAAGACAGATATCATTTGAGGTTGATCTTTTCCAGTTCCTGCGCTGGCTGCGATCCTTCCTTCTATGATCATAGCTAGATTGTCTCTGTTCTCTGACTGTGGACATGGTTATTGCTGCAAAGTGAAGACTGGAAACTAAAGTTGTGTCTTCTGGTCCAGATACTTCAACCATGGGCATGTTGAAGGCTGCATATTGGTTGGGATGGTGTGGTCTATGTGCAATTGGAGAAGATGGGGTCGTAGAGTTTTGTGGTGGACCAGGTATTCCAGGATGAGCTGCTTCAGAATTTGTACTTTGTTGTGGTGTGGTGGAATCTATTTCTTGTCCTCTGCGTGTTGTAGAGGTGTATGGTGGTGGAGCTGAAGAATGACGGGATGGGTTTCCGTCGAGGTCTGGATCCAGCTTCAAAGCCATCAACTGCAGAAACAAAGAAGAGGAGATCTGCGAGTCTGGTGTTCTTTGTGTTTGAATTTTGCTTTTCTTGAGTTTCAATCTTTTTGTGTGAAAAGGGTAGTTGTTTCTGCCTTGTTTTCCTGTTTCGGGTTTCTGCTTCCCCTTTCCACATCTGTAAAAATTCTTTTTGCATTTCCATCATTTCTAATTTTTTAACAGCAATTTTCTTTTTTCTTCTCATTTGTTTCTCTTTTCCTTTTAGTTTTTCTTCTAATTGTGCTATGTTTTTGAGACTGAGGGATCCCCCTATTGGAAATCCAAACTCAGCTGTCCAGACATTTAAAAATTTTAAGCTTTTATCCCCATATTTCTTTCTCATAACATCCACAATCGGTCCCTCCGGAGACTCACGCTACCCGGAAAACGTACTCCCCATTTCAAATGTGGAGGCCGCGCGCGACAGCTATAATACAGACGTCTCTGTAAAAACCTCTTGGTTAGGCACAAGCGATCAAAGCCGGTATTACGTTTAAGGAACAAATACTAAGACCCTTTATTTTCGTTATTTTGTTTGCTTGCCTTGTTTGCTTTAGATAAAAGCATCTGCTAAATGAGTAAATGTAAGAAAAAACAGCTATTTAAACCTTCTATATCGTTTTATGGTACAAGTAATCTCTTGAAACAGATAGAAGTTGCTTTGGGTAAAAATCCACTGAACAACAATGACCGCAAATTTTATGGCGATACAAAGTTGTGGGATGTGATGAAATTCCCGTCTCCAAATTGACTAAATGTAAATGTAAATGTAGAACCTTATATTTCGTTTAAGGAACAAATAATAAGACCTGCTATTTCGTTTAATGGTACAAATAATAAAACCAACTC
This sequence comes from Anabas testudineus, assembly GCF_900324465.2. Classification (NCBI taxonomy): domain Eukaryota; kingdom Metazoa; phylum Chordata; class Actinopteri; order Anabantiformes; family Anabantidae; genus Anabas; species Anabas testudineus. The sequence continues at coordinate 17,783,224 of NC_046624.1, forward strand.
AATTATGGATAATAAGAGAAAAGAAATATTACATCAATTTAACCCCAAATTTTAAAAATTAAAAGTCAATATTTCAGTGCTCACCAGATGAATTTCGCTAAATTGTGTTCTTGGAATCCCAGCGGCAACGATCTGGGGCGACTGCGGTCAGTCCTCCCTTCTAAGAAGGGTTTGAGGTTGGAGGCTGGAAAACTTTTCTTCCAGGATGGCCTGTCGCTGTCCGCATTCCGTCCCAGACGATTGCGCGAGGGTCCCACTTCTGACAACAAACTGTTGTGGAAATTTTCTCTGCTCTGGTGAGTAAGGAAATGGAGACTTCTGCCGACTGACAAGGTTTTATTTCTTTGCAAAGAAAGGTCAATCAAACACACTAAATGGTTAGAATGAAGAAAGACCCCTAACAAAGGGAGGTCAGGGCTTTTATACCTGTGAAACATCCCCCCCAGGTAGGTTTCACAACCTTTTGTCAGTTGTAAGTGTTGTCACTATCTTTCTGGGATGTGGGTTTGAAGGAGTAGGATCTTACACCCAGGTGATAGTTCCTGAGAGACCCAGACGGCTTGATCAAAAGACAGCATTTGTTTCATACTTTGGTGAGAAAACAGAAGGTTGTGTTTGAGGAAGTTAGATACTAGGAGATACAAAGAGCTTAAATTCCCATTACATAGGTCAGACAGAGGAGTTCAAGGTGGAGTTGGGACTACACCAAAGATCAGCTTTGAGTCCCTTGTTGTTTGCTATGCTGATGGACAGGCTGACTGATGAGGTCAGACAGGAATCTCCCTGGACAATGATGTTTGCGGATGACATTGTGATTTGCAGTGAGAGTAGAGAGCAGGTGGAGGAACAGCTACAGAGCTGGAGGTTTGCTCTGGAAAGAAGAGGCATGAAAGTCAGTCGTAATAAGACAGAATACATGTGTCTACACGAGAGTGATCAAGTTAGAAGAGTGAGGTTACAGGGGGCTAAGGTGAAGAAGGTGCAGGAGTTTAATTACTTGGGGTCAACAGTTCAGTGTGATGGGGAGTGTGGAAAAGAGGGGAAGAGGCGAGTGCAGGCAGGTTGGAGCGGGTGGAGGAAAGTGTCAGGAGTGTTGTGTGACAGAAGAGTGTCAGCAGGACTCTAAGGAAAGGTCTACAAGACAGTGGTGAGACCAGCTCTGCTCTATGGGTTAGAGACGGTAGCAGTGAGAAAGAGACAAGAGGCTGAGATGGAGGTAGCAGAGATGAAGATGTTGAGGTTCTCCTTAGGAGTGACCAGGTTAGACAGAATAAGGAACGAGTACATCAGAGGGACGGCTCACGTTGCATGTGTTAGCGACAAAGTCAGAGAGGCCAGACTGAGATGGTTTGGACATGTTCAGAGGAGGGATAGTGAGTATATTGGTAGAAGGATGTTGGAGATGGAGCTGCCAGGCAGGAGGACAAGAGGACGACCAAAGAGGAGATATATGGATGTGTTAACAGAGGACATGAGGTTGGCTAGTGTTAGGGTAGAAGATGCCCATGATAGAGTTAGGTGGAGAAGGATGATTCGCTGTGGCGACCCCTGATGGGAAAAGCCGAAAGAGAAGAAGAAGAACATTAATCAAGAAATGAAGGTGAAACATGGCAAAACACAAATACAGAAAGAAAGATGTAAGTTGTTAAAGAGGAACTCTACACGTAGCTGATCCATCAACATCTAATCAAAAGGGTTGTTAATATTTACATTAAAATTGTAATTAAAAGCAATGCTGGGACTGTAAATTAAAGATTTGTACAGTTTACAGTTAACTGGACTGTGGCTGAAAAGTCGATCATCTAAAACAACAGCGTCAGTCGAAATGTTTCATTTTCCCTCGCTCCATAAAGTATATACACATAAATGCAGCTGACTTGAATAGTGTTTCCTTCACTTATCACCTTACTCCTGTTCACCTTAACCTCTCACAGCAGATTTACATTATGGACAGCATACACTGGGCACAAGTGCTGAGGGGTCACTGGTCACTAGTCCAGTGGTTTCCAGTGTGGGGGTTGGGGGAACCCAAAATAGTCAAGATTATTTAAGACATAATTATTTAAAGTCTACACCAAGTTCACAAACTGTGATGACAGCTCATCAGCATACACTGATTCATTATACTACTACAAAAACTACCATAACCCCATAGAGACAGTGTCTGCTCCCCGACTACCTAAATTATTTATATCAAAAACCAACACAAGAGGAGTGATTCATAAGAACCTAATACAAATAAAGACGACTCCTCTCTCAGAACAAAATAAAAAGAAAACAATCAAATGTGGACTTTTAAATATCAGATCTCTCTCGTCTAAATCCCTGTTAGTGAATGATTTGATAATTGACCATCAAATAGACTTTTTCTGTCTTACTGAAACCGGGCTGCAGCAGGATGAATATGTCTGTCTGAATGAGTCGAACCCTCAAGTCATGTTAATGACAGGTTGGGTCTGGAGGAGTAGCAGCAATCTTCCACTCAAGTTTATTAATCAACCCCAGACCTAAACATAGTTTGAGTTCATTTGAGAACCTCACTCTTAGCCTCTCTGATCCTAACTGGAAAAATCAAAAACCAGTCCTGTTTGTTATTGTGTACCGTCCTCCTGTCCCTTACTCTGAGTTTTTAACTGAATTCTCAGACTGCAGATAAAGTCATTATAGTGGGTGACTTTAATATCCATGTAGATGTTGATGATAACTGCCTCAACACTGCATTTAATTCACTATTGGACTCCATTGGTTTTACCCAAAATGTAAATAAACCCACTCACTGTTTTAACCACACCCTTGATCTTATTCTGACATACGGTGTGGAAGTTGATCAGTTAATAGTTTTTCCCCAAAACCCTCTTTTATCTGACCATTTTTTAATTACATTTGAATTTACAGTACCAGACTTTACTAAACCTACGGATAACATTCACTACAGTAGATGTTTATGTGAAAATGCTGTCGACAAATTTAAGGAACTGATTCCATCTTTTATTTCAGAGCCATGTACCAACACAGAGGAAGGCAGTTATTTTAACGTTGCTCCAGCACAAGTGGACTATCTTGTTAATAGTACTGGTGCTTCACTTGGAACAATACTTGATACTGTTGCTCCTCTGAAAACAAAGCTAGTGAGTCAGAGGAAGTTAGCTCAATTCACATGTCCGTAGCTTAAAGCAGAAATCACGTAAGCTGGAAAGGAGGTGGCGTTCCACCAGTTTAGATGAATATTGCCTAGCCTGGAAAGACAGTTTAATAATATATAAAAAAGCCCACCGTAAAGCTAGAACTTCATATTTCTCCTCATTAATAGAGGCAAATAAGAACAACCCAGATTTTTTTTCAGCACTGTAGCCAGGCTGACAAAGAGTAATAGCTCGGTTGAGCCTAGTATTCCGTCAACTCAGTCAAATGATTTTATGAATTTCTTTACAAATAAAATCATAACTATTAGAGAAAAAAATTGATCAGATCCTCCGTGCATATAGCATGAACTGTACAACAACTCTAGATTCATCTGCAAGACCACGCTCGTACTTAGACTGCTTCCTCCCTGTAGATCATTCTGAATTAATTTCATTAATTAATTCCTCTAAACCATCAACATGTCTCTTAGATCCCATACCGACTAGACTCCTTAAAGATGTCTTACCTTTGATCAGCACGTCCATATTAGATCAGATCAATCTGTCCTTACAAATAGGCTACATACCACAGGCTTTTAAGGTTGCTGTAGTCAAGCCCCTGCTCAAAAAACTCTGGACTCAGGGGTCTTAGCGAATTATAGACCAATATCCAATCTGCCCTTTTGTTACGATTCCTCCCTCTGCCCCTGTCTGTTATGTTTGGTTCTGTGTCTCACCCTCCTGCCACACCATATATGGACTTCCTCCACTTTCCACCCTCCACTCCACACACCGGACTAATTACAGACTGCTGTAATTAGTCACCTGTGCATCACTCTGTTTTAAAAGCACCCCTCAGTCCTCAGTTCGGTGCTGGTTTGTTGACTTTCACGCTCATTCATGACACTTATTCATTTATGCTGCACACTACTCCTCCACAATCTGGTCAGTCTGTTTGTTTGTTGGTTTGTCTGTGAGGCACTGTTCTGTTTTTGGTTTGTCGGTTTGATTTGTTCGGTCTGCGTTCATGCAGTGTTTTTCAGTTGATACTTTGTCCTGTTAGTTTTGTATGTTTTGTTCCTGTTTTCCTGCCTTGCGCAGTGATTTTGGTTTGTCACTTTGTACATTTAGTTTGTTGGTTTCATGTCCACATTAGTGCGTGGTTTTTTGTTGGTACTTTGTATGTTGTAGTTGGAGTTATGGTTTGAGTTTTTGCCTGTGTTTCCACAGTGTTTTCTTTTGATACTTTGTTAGTGTTTGTTAGTTCCCTGTGTCCCCTGCCCTTTTTGTTAATAAATATATATTTTTGTTCTTACTCGTTCGTCCCGTTAGTCTGTTCGTAACAGAACAAACCAGCCACTATTGCAACCATGGAACCACCACGTTCCACCACTGGTTGCTTCTCCCTTCCGTCTTGCCCCAGTTTTGTGCGCTATGGGGGCCTGGCGGATATTCTGGAGGAGGAGTATTTGGACCTATGTTGCAGTGCAGAGCATGTGGTCGGTTGGCTACACTCGGGTGTGGACCCCGAGTGTTTCGAGGCGCTGTACAGGGCAGCAATCAGAACCTTTGTGAAGAAGGGATACATGATGACGTATCCAGAGTTCCAGCGTCTTAAAGACGCTGTGATGGCTTCTCTGAATTCCTTCAAACAAGGGTTTTGTTTGACTGCCCTGCCTAGCCAGCACCATTTGCTCTCCTCCTCCAGTACTCCCCGGTCCCCAGCGTTTGTTAGTCCTGCAGCTAGTGCTGCTTTTGTTGGTTGTGCAGCCGAAGCTGCTTTAGTTGGTTCTGCAGCCGAAGCTGCTTTAGTTGGTTCTGCAGCCGAAGCTGCTTTTGTTAGTTCTGCAGCCGAAGCTGCTTTTGTTGGTCCTGCAGCTACTGCTGCTTTTGTTGGTCCTGCAGCTACTGCTGCTTTTGTTGGTCCTGCAGCTACTGCTGCTTTAGTTAGCCCAGCAGCCCATGCTGCTTTAGTTAGCCCAGCAGCCCATGCTGCTTTAGTTAGCCCAGCAGCCCATGCTGCTTTAGTTAGCCCAGCAGCCCATGCTGCTTTAGTTAGCCCAGCAGCCCATGCTGCTTTAGTTGGTCGTGCAGCTGAAGCTGCCTTTGTTAGTCCCGCAGCCCATGCTGTTTTAGTTAGCCCCCCAGCAGCCGATGCCGTTTTTGTCAGTCCAGCAGCCGATGCCGTTTTTGTCAGTCCAGCAGCCGATGCCGTTTTTGTTGGTCCTGCAGCCCAGGCTGCTTTGGTCTCGGCTCCTGTTCCTGTCACGGATCCGGCTCCTGTTCCTGTCACGGATCCGGCTCCTGTTCCTTTCACGGATCTGGCTTCTGTTCCTGGTCCTTCAGCTGTCGCCGCAGTTGCAGCCACCTTGATTGCTGCAGTCACCGCTGCTCTGGTGTCAGCTGCTGCTCCGGTCCGTGCAGCCGCCAGGTTCCCAGACGGGTCGACGCAGAGGCCGCCGTCGCCGCCGTCTCTTCAGTCTTCGGACGGGTCGACGCAGAGGCCGTCGCCGCCGTCTCTTCAGTCTTCGGACGGGTCGACGCAGAGGCCGTCGCCGCCATCTCTTACCTTTGAACTTTGTTTGTCACCCCAGGAGATGTGGTGGGATGACAATGAGGACACCACCACCCTGCTCCTGTCTCCTTGGGGGGCCCCTGAGAACTGTGCTCCTGTCCTGGCCCCTCAGCTCCAGCTGGCTCAAAGTTCGTCGCCGCCGGGCAGTCGCCCGGGCTCTCCAGCCTTGTTCGTCGCCGCCGGGCAGTCCGCCCGGGGCTCTCCAGCCTTGTTCGTCGCCGCCGGGCAGTCCGCCCGGGAGTCCTCAGCCGTCTTGCTGTTCCCCGGCTCACTGCTCGCCATCCGGCAGTCCGCCTGCGGGTCTCCTGCCCCATGGGTCGTATCCTGGCCCCCGGCCTGGGGGTCCTCGGCCTGCTCTCCGACTGGCTTTCCGGTCCCCGGTTCTCCAGCCGGCTCAAGGGTCTCGGGTTCTCCCTTCTGGTTCGTCGCCTCCCGGCCGTCCGCCCGAGGCTCTGTCTTCTGGTTCGTCGCCTCCCGGCCGTCCGCCCGAGGCTCCGTCTTCTGGTTCGTCGCCTCCCGGCCGTCCGCCCGAGGCTCCGTCTTCTGGTTCGCCGCCTCCCGGCCGTCCGCCCGAGGCTCCGTCTTCTGGTTCGCCGCCTCCCGGCCGTCCGCCCGAGGCTCCGTCTTCTGGTTCGTCGCCTCCCGGCCGTCCGCCCGAGGCTCCGCCTTCTGGTTCGCCGCCTCCTGGCCGTCCGCCGGAGGCACTCCTGGTCCGTTTGCCGCCTCCTGGCCGTCCGCCGGAGGCACTCCTGGTCCGTTTGCCGCCTCCTGGCCGTCCGCCGGAGGCACTCCTGGTCCGTTTGCCGCCTCCTGGCCGTCCGCCGCCTCCTGGCCGTCCGCCGGAGGCACTCCTGGTCCGTTTGCCGCCTCCTGGCCGTCCGCCGGAGGCACTCCTGGTCCGTTTGCCGCCTCCTGGCCGTCCGCCGGAGGCACTCCTGGTCCGTTTGCCGCCTCCTGGCCGTCCGCCGGAGGCACTCCTGGTCTGCTGCGCCCGGTCCCTCCTCCGGGCCTCCCTCCGCCCGCCCGGTCTGGTGTTTTGGGCCCTCCTCCGGGCCTCCCTCCCCCCGCCCGTCCTAGTTTGTTTGGGGCTGTCTGGGATCCGCCCCTTGCCGGGGGGGTTCTGTTACGATTCCTCCCTCTGCCCCTGTCTGTTATGTTTGGTTCTGTGTCTCACCCTCCTGCCACACCATATATGGACTTCCTCCACTTTCCACCCTCCACTCCACACACCGGACTAATTATAGACTCAAGTCACCTGTGCATCACTCTGTTTTAAAAGCACCCCTCAGTCCTCAGTTCGGTGCTGGTTTGTTGACTTTCACGCTCATTCATGACACTTATTCATTTATGCTGCACACTACTCCTCCACAATCTGGTCAGTCTGTTTGTTTGTTGGTTTGTCTGTGAGGCACTGTTCTGTTTTTGGTTTGTCGGTTTGATTTGTTCGGTCTGCGTTCATGCAGTGTTTTTCAGTTGATACTTTGTCCTGTTAGTTTTGTATGTTTTGTTCCTGTTTTCCTGCCTTGCGCAGTGATTTTGGTTTGTCACTTTGTACATTTAGTTTGTTGGTTTCATGTCCACATTAGTGCGTGGTTTTTTGTTGGTACTTTGTATGTTGTAGTTAGAGTTATGGTTTGAGTTTTTGCCTGTGTTTCCACAGTGTTTTCTTTTGATACTTTGTTAGTGTTTGTTAGTTCCCTGTGTCCCCTGCCCTTTTTGTTAATAAATATATATTTTTGTTCTTACTCGTTCGTCCCGTTAGTCTGTTCGTAACACCTTTATCTCTAAAATCCTTGAAAATATAGTTTCTAAGCTATTGTACGACCACCTGCGTAGAAATAACTTGTATGAAGATTTTCAGTCAGGATTTAGAGTACATCATATTACAGGAACAACACTGGTAAAGGTCACTAATGATCTTCTATTAGCATCAGACAATGGTCTTCTCTCATCTTGTTAGATCTTAGTGCTGCATTCGACACTATAGATCACAACATTTTATTACACAGACGGGAACATGTCATTGGGATCAAAGGAACAGCACTAGAGTGGTTTAAATCATATCTATCAGATAGATTTCAGTTTGTATATGTTAATGATGAGTCTTTCATGCACAGCAAAGTCAGCTATGGAGTTCCACAGGGATCTGTGCTTGGACCGATTCTTTTCACTTTATATATGTTCCCTTTAAGCAATATTATTAGGAAGTACTCTATAAATTTCCATTGTTATGCAGATGATACCCAGCTATACTTATCTATGAAACCAGGAGAAACTAATCAATTAGTCAAACTTCAAGCATGCTTAAAAGACATAAAGGCCTGGATGTTCTCCAATTTCCTTCTCCTAAATCCAGACAAGACAGAGGTTATACTGTTCGGGCCTAAAAATCTCAGAGACACTATGTCTAATCACGTTCTCACTCTTGATGACCTAGTATTGGCCTCAAGTAATACTGTAAGAAATCTCGGAGTTATCTTTGATCAGGATATCTCCTTCACTTCATACATCAAAGAAATCTCTAGAACTGCCTTTTTTCACCTAAGAAACATTGCTAAAATTAGGAGCATCCTGTCCCAAAGTGATGCTGAAAAACTAGTCCATGCATTTGTTACTTCCAGATTGGACTATTGTAATTCATTATTAATAGGATGTCCCAATAGCTCCTTCAAAAGCCTCCAGTTAATCCAAAATGCTGCAGCCAGAGTTCTGACTGGAATTAGCAAGGGAGATCATATTTCTCCTACGTTAGCTTCTCTCCATTGGCTCCCTGTAAAATCCAGAATTGAATTTAAAATTCTTCTACTCACTTATAAATGCCTTAATAATCAGGCTCCATCTTATCTTAAAGAACTCATAGTTCCATATCTTCTAAGCAGAACTCTCAGTTCTCAGGCTGCAGGTTTACTTGTGGTTCCTAGAGTTTCCAAATGTAGAATGGGAGGCAGAGCCTTTAGCTATCAAGCCCCTCTCCTGTGGAACCAGCTCCCAGTTCAGGTTCGGGAGGCAGACATCGTCTCTACATTTAAGACTAGACTTAAAACTTTCCTTTTTTATAAAGCTTATAGTTAGAGATGGATCAGGTGACTCTGAACCATCTCTTAGTTCTGCTGATATAGCTTAGTCTGCTGGGGGACCTCTACTGATAAACTGAGCTCCTCTCCTCTCTCCTTTCTCCTGTATCAATGCAAATGCCACTATTGCATGTCATTAACTTTGTGTCTTCTCTCTCCTGTAGTTGTGTTTCCTCCTCTCTGTCTCCCTCTCTCTGTACTTTTCTGCAGGTATCCTCGGCCTGGAGCTGTTATCTCCAGAATCCAGTTCACCTGCCCAATGTTCTTGCTGCTGGTTGTTGTCTTATTGCCTGATATTCTTTTCTCTCTTCTCCTTCCACTCACCCCAACCGGTCCAGGTTCTGCTGGAGGTTTCTTCCTCAAAAGGGAGTTTTTCCTCTCCACTGTTTCCCAAAGCTTGCTCAAATGGGATTGTTGGGTTTTCTCTATAATGTTTTGTATAAATATTTTCTGTAAGGTCTTAAACCTTACACTGTAAAGTGCCTTGAGATAACTTCTGTTGTAAATTGGTGCTATACAAATAAAACTGAATTGAAAAATTGAATTAAATTTTAGGCCCATTCGGGGGACACCGAATCTGGTGATGATGTCAGCGATAGCCACTTCGTCAATCCAGTCAACGTCTGGTCCCTGCGGTGGGACCTAGAAGAGAGGATAAGGAACGCCTCTCACTCAATCCTGTTCCCCATGGTTGCCCGGTGGGTCGCAGGTGCTTCGGTGGGGGCATGGCTCTAGGCTGGCCTGTCATCCTGGCACTTTTTGCACTGTGGCTTTGACATCCCAAAGATTCTGGTGGCCATCCCTCAAGGAGGATGTTAAGTACTATGTGGCCGCCTGTCGCATGTGCACCTGCAATAAAACCCCCCACCAAGCACCTGCAGGGTTGTCGAGACCTCTTCCTGTTCCGTCGTGCATTTCTTTGGATTTTATGACTGTGGTGGACAGGTTCTCTAAACTGGTCCAAATTGTGCCTTTGCCCAAGCTGCCGACCGCCAAGGAAACAGCTGTGCTCCTGGCGGACCATGTACTCCAGTTGCATGGGCGACCGGAGGACATCCTGTCGGATCGGGGTCCTCAATTCACTGCGGCAGCTTGGGCAGAGTTCTGTCAGGCGCTTGGTGCCCCTGTTAGTTTGTCTTCAACCAATGGACAAACGGAGCGAGTCAACCAGGAGGTGGAGACTCTGCTGCGCTTTATGGCATCGTCTCAGCCCTCCACTTGAACACATCAGCTCCCTTGGATTGAACACGCCCACAACTCTCTTCCGTCGTTCGCCCTGGGCTGCTCGCTGTTCGAGGCGGCTTACGGCTACAAGCCTCCACTCTTCCCGGACCAGGCAGCCCTGGCCCCCGTGTCGTCCATTGGGGCCTTCATCCGACGGTGCCAGTCCACCTGGGACCGAGTGCGCCGGCACCTCCTGCGAGGGCAGGACAGGGCCACCTGTCAGACGAACAAGCGACGGACACCTGCCCCTGCCTACAAGTCGGGGGACGAGGTCTAGCTCTCGAGAAGTTGCCTCTTAAGATATAAAGTCGTAAACTGTCACCTCGTTTTGTTGGACCTTTTAAGATTGTCAAAATTGTCAATCCTGTTGCTGTTAAGCTGGCCCTACCGCCCACCATCAAAGTGCACCCTCTTTTCCACGTTTCTAGGTTGCAGTCTGTACGTCGGAGTCCTCTTGCGCCCTCCTTCGGCCTCCCTCTGCCCGCCCAGCTCATTGACGGCGCCCCGGCCTACACTGTTCGGCACATCCTTCGGTCGCTTCATCCTGGACCGGGACGTGGTGCGTGATTTCCACTTGGCCCATCCTGAGTTCCCCTCCTAGCTCGCCGGGGGACGACTGTGGGTAGGGGGCTCTGTTACGATTCCCTCCTCTGGCCAGCTGAGGCAGTGTCCCCAGAAGTCCCCGTATTTTTGTTTTCCTGTTTTGTGTTTCACCTCACTTCCAGGGACATGTCTCGGCTGGTTTGAGTGGCTGCAGGTGTGTGTTTTTAGCAGGTGTTTTGTGTTAATCATTAGTGTATCTTGTATTTAAGTCCATGTCTGTGTGTTTGTCATTTGCCAGTGTGTCAACTGCATTTGTTCCCTACTTTCTCCATTGACCTTTTCCCTGACCTCTAGCTTTCATCACCATGGTTTGTCAGTCTTGTTATTGACGTCAGTTTGTTTGTTAGTTATAGGTTTAGCTTTGTAATTTGTTCCAGCATTTAGCTGCGTTGTTTGTTTCTCGTAGTTCCAGCTTTGGCTGAGTAGTTTTAGTTTATTAGTCCCAGCATTTGCTGTGGTTTTGTTTGTTAGTTCCAGCTTCAGCTGTGATTTTGATTTCCTTTGTATTGCGTTTGCTGTGTGTCTTTGTTTGTTATTTAGACTAGTGAGTTTCTGCTTTGCCTACCTTTTGCAGTGTTCTTTAGTTTGTTTCTCCTTTTGAGGTTTTTGTTTGTTCCGTGTGTTTGCATTACATTACATTTGTTCAGAATTTATTGTTACTATGTCTGTTACTAAATCTTTTTGGGAAATTACACTCTGCTTTTGTTGTCCTTCTCCAACTGGGTTCACTGGTTTGCTTGTTCGTAACATAGTTAAAAACATGAGATAACACAGTCATCAAGTTGGTGAGGTCAAAATAAAGACACAATCCTAGCAAAAGCCCTTCAACAGCAATTTTCTTTATTTGTTTTGTGGTTTTATTTGTCATTTTGGTACAATACAACATATGACATGGCACAGTATTGGATATTAATAAAATATAGTTAAAGTTTTAGTTTCCATTCTGTGCACGGCTGTTTCGTCTGAAATGTAAAGAAATGTAAAACATTTAGTCCCAAATAATACAAACAAGATTGACATTCTCGCTCTGTGACTAGTATACACCTGATATGTTGTTATTTTGTGAGTTACAAGTATCATGAAGCTGTAATTAATTTACATGCGGCAACTGGAAAAAGCCAAGTATTACAATAAAAAAGTAAAATAAATAGTGATATATATTTTATATTTGTTGATGTTACATTGGTGTGATACACACAAAAATTACATGTCTGATGTGATGAAGTGTGTAGCAGAGGTGGTGTCTGAATATAATGAAAAGATTAAAGCTTATGTGACTTCTAGAAGGTAATTTACAAAGAAAACAGGAAGAGATATGATGAGTAAATGCATCCCAGTTTTAGGAGAGTGATAAAAACAGCTTGTACTAACCTTTAGGTTGATCCTTCATTTTCCGTACACCAAAATTTGTGGTTCAACTTCCTCCTCTGGAACAACTACAAGATTTCAACACAGGTGCCGTTAGCAGCAAATCCACAAACATTTAGATCTGTGTTAGTTTTGAAGGGTAAGAAAAGAATTAAGAATTTTAGTAAGATATTCTCACATGTACAGACATGTACCTCTGCTACACACCTGGTAATATTGAACCAGGTGTGTAGCAGAGGTGGTGTCTGAATATAATGGCAAGTAAAAGCCTATGTGACTTCTAGAAAGTAATGTACAAAGAAAACAGGAAAAGATATGATGAGTAAATGCATCTCAGTTTTAGGAGAGTGATAAAAACAGCTTGTACTAACCTTTAGGTTGATCCTTCATGATGCTGGTTTTTATGGGGACTGTTCCCAAAACCTCCTTTTGGGGCCAGTCCTTTCTCCTCTGGAACAACTACAAGATTTCAACACAGGCGCCGTTAGCAGCAAATCCACAAACATTTAGATCTGTGTTAGTTTGTAGTGTAAGAAAAGAGTTAAGAATTTTAGTAAGATATTCTCACATGTGCAAACATGCAGAACAATCTGTACCTTTACTGTCCCCAGATGAACCCGTGGAGGACGACACTTGAAGTGCGATCACGAGAGCAAAGAGCAGGATCACCATCTTAGCTTTCATTTTCTACAAGACAACACTCAGTCTTAGTGTAATCCTCTGTCTTTTGCCTTATAATACAAATATGGCGGCCTGGTGGCTCAATGGGTGGATTATTGGCCTTAGAAGCAGAAGATTTGGGGTTCAAACCCCATCACTGACACCAGTTGTGTCCTTGAACAAGACCCTTCCTAGGCACCGTATGTGGCTGCCCACTGCTCCCCCCAGGGGGATGGGTTAAATGCAGAGGACAAATTTTATTGTAACATGTTCAATACGCTCTTCAGATCTTCTCATTGGCTTCCTGTGGCTGCAAGGATCAAGTTCAAAGCTCTGTTTCGTGCCTACAAAGTGGTCAACTCCACAGCTCCATCTTATCTTAGTTCAAACATTCAGGTCTACATCCCCTCTCGTCCACTGCGCTCAACCGGTGAACAACGTCTGGTGTTACCAGCACCACACAGTTGACACTAAGGAAAACTGTTCAGCTCAGTGATCCCACGATGGTGGAAAGAGCTGCCTGACTCTGCACGCTCAGCCGCCTCACTTGCAATCGTTAAAAAACTGCTGAAAACAGGACTCTTCCGCATCTTCCTTTGCACTTAAAAAAAAAAATTCTGCTTTTTCTACTCACATCTCTTGAATCAGAAACACTTTATTTGATAGCACCTTTCTTTGATGTTTTTTCTCCTTCACTTAAATTTTGTTTGCTTGCCTTGTCCCTCACTTGTAAGTCGCTTTGGATAAAAGCGTCTGCTAAATGACTAAATGTTAATGTAAAATGGAACATTTATGACAACATGTATAATATATGACAAATAAAATAAAGGCTTTATGTTCGGAAAAAGCTGGAAAGAGATTTCAAACAAGAACTCACCTCTGTTTATCTGTGGAGCAGCAGTCTGTAGATGTCTCTTAATGATGTCTCTGCTGTGACTTTATAGTAGACACCTCACAGGCAGGGTGTGTGTATATTTATTGATATTAAAATGATATCAAAGTGACTCCATGTCTCTGCTCAGGTTCACAACACAAACAAAATGCACAAGTTTTTCAAATTATTGATGCAACAAGCCACATTCAGCCCAAGTCAAAGTCACACAGATGTGAGCTGACACAGTGTTTTCTATAATAAAGCACGGTCACTCTTTCATGGAGTCCTCTGCTGCACATCCTGTGATATCTACTGTATGAAAGGCTGTGGGCTTAGTGGAGCAGAGCTATTATGACAGTTTGGATTATCTTCACGATCAGACTTTTCTATTTTCTCATTATCATTAAATAGGTGATATGAAATATTGTAGCTCTGCAGCACCATGTTGTTCATGATGTAATACATCACATACATATATAATGAATACAGGCTAAAAAAATAAAGCAGTACAGTAACTATCCCACAAGAACAAAATCCTTTTATTTACTTTAACTGGTGATGATCTAGCCACAGGGGTTGCAAGGCAGTGACTTCTGTGCCAGTACCAAGCCCGGATAAACAGAGAGGGTTGCATCAGGAAGGGAATCCGGCATAAAACTTGCCAAAAACAACCATGAGAATCTTCCATAAGAATTTCATACCGGATCGGTCAAGGCCCGGGTTAACAACGACCGCCACCGATGCTGTTAACCTACAGGGTGCCGGTGGAAATTTGACTACTGTTGGTCGAAGAAGGAGAGGAGGCAGAAGGGTTCGTGGTCAGAGAGAGAAGAGAAAATGCAGGAGCATAGATCTGAGATATAGGGACTCTTAACCTTGGCACAATGACAGGGAAAGGCAGAGAGCTGGCAGACATGATGGAGAGAAGGAAGGTAGATGTTCTGTGTGTGCAGGAGACGAAGTGGAAGGGCAGCAAAGCACGTAGTATTGAAGGAGGATACAAACTGTTCTACCATGGTGTGGATAGGAAGAGAAACGGGGTAGGAGTGATCCTGAAGGGGGAGTTTGTGAACAATGTCCTAGAGGTGAAAAGAGTCTCAGACAGGGTGATGAGCCTAAAGCTAGAAATTGAAGGGGTGATGGTGAATGTAGTCAGTGGGTATGCTCCACAAGTTGACTGTGAGTTAGAAGAGAAGTAGAGATTCTGGAGTGAGTTTGATGAGCTCATAGAGAGTATCCCCAGAGGAGAGAGACTAGTTGTTGGAGCAGACTTCAACAGGCATGTTGGTGAGGGGAACAGAGGTGATGAGGAGGTGATGGGCAGGTATGGTGTAAAGGAAAGGAATCTGGAAGGACAGATGGTGGTGGACTTTGCTAAGAGGATGGAAATGGCTGTAGTCAACACTTACTTCCAGAAGAGAGAGGAACACAGAGTGACATACAAGAGGGGAGGTAGGTGTACGCAGGTGGACTACATCCTATGTAGATGAGGTGATTTGAGAGAGGTTAGTGACTGTAAAGTGGTGGTAGGAGAGACTGTAGCCAGACAGCACCGCATGGTGGTGTGTAAGATGATTCTGGTGGTCAGGAAGAGCTTCCAGATGACTGGGAAACTACAGCGGAGGTTATCAGGGAAACAGGTAGGAAGCATGCACAAGGCACAAATCACTGGTTGCTAGTCCTGTGGTTTTCAGTGACGGGTTTAGGGGAACCCGTCTCAAAATAGTCAAGATTATTTAAAACAGAAATATTTAAAGCGTACACTAAGTTCACAAACTGTGATGAAAGCTCATCAGCATACACTGATTTATTATAGGGGTCATGAGCCCACAGGGTTGGGATCCATAAACGAGAGAGTACTCGGGCTGGAAAACAGAGATTTGATTGATTACACTTTTCTTATTCAATCACTGGATTAAATAATAGTTAAAACATGAGATAACACAGTCATCAAGATGGTGATGTCAAAATAAAGACACAATCCTAGAAAAAAGTCCTTTTACAGGTATTTTCTATTTATTTGTTTTGTGGTTTTATTTGTCATTTTGGTACAATACAACATATGACATGTTTCTTTGTCTTCTCATGCCACACGATAGCCCTCTGCAAAAGAAATGTAAAACATTTAGTCCCAAATAATACAAACAGGAAACTGCAACACAATCTCAAAGTAAAACTGAACTGATAATGACAATTTAACATTCTCGCTCTGTGAATAGTATGAACCTGATATGATGTTATTTTGTGAGTTACAAGTATCATGAAGCTGTAATTAATTTACATGCAGCAACTGGAAAAAGCCAAGTATTACACTGAAAAAGTAAAAATAAATAGGCATAATTTTTTATGTTTGTTGATTTTACATTGGTGTGATACACATAAAAATTACATGTCTGATGTGATGCATTGTATTAAAATCTGCACAAAGAAGATTGTTGCTTGCTTTGTGTGTGTAAAACATTCTGGTAATATTGAACCAGGTGTGTAGCAGAGGTGGTGTCAGAATATAATGAAAAGATTAAAGCTTATGTGACTTCTAGAAGGTAATGTTCAAAGAAAACAGGAAGAGAAATATCAAGTAAATGCATCTAAGTTTTAGGAGAGTGATAAAAACAGCTTGTACTAACCTTTAGGTTGATCCTTCATTTTCCGTACCACAAAATTTGTGGTTCAACTTCCTCCTCTGGAACAACTACAAGATTTCAACACAGGTGCCGTTAGCAGCAAATCCACAAACATTTAGATCTGTGTTAGTTTGTAGTGTAATAAAAGAATTAAGAATTTTAGTAAGATATTCTCACATGTACAGACATGTACCTCTGCTACACACCTGGTAATATTGAACTAGGTGTGTAGCAGAGGTGGTGTCTGAATATAATGGCAGGTAAAACCCTATGTGACTTCTAGAAAGTAATGTACAAAGAAAACAGGAAGAAATATGAGTAAATGCATCTCAGTTTTAGGAGAGTCATAAAAAGCTTGTGCTAACCTTTAGGTTGATCCTTCATGATTCCGGGTTTTGAACCTGCCCCAAAACCTCCTTTTGGGGCCAGTCCTTTCTCCTCTGGAACAACTACAAGATTTCAACACAGGCGCCAATTGGCAGCAAATCCAAACATTTAGATCTGTGTTAGTTTGTAGTGTAAGAAAATAATTTTAGTAAGATATTCTCACATGTGCAAACATGCAGGACAATCTGTACCTTTACTGTCCCCAGATGAACCCGTGGAGGACGACACTTGAAGTGCGATCACGAGAGCAAAGAGCAGGATCACAATCTTAGCTTTCATTTTCTACAAGACAACACTCAGTCTTAGTGTTATCCTCTGTCTTTTACCTTATAATACAAATATGGCAGCCTGGTGGCTCAATGGGTGGATTATTGGCCTTAGAAGCAGAAGATTTGGGGTTCAAACCCCATCACTGACACCAGTTCTGTCCTTGAACAAGACCCTTCCTAGGCACCGTATGTGGCTGCCCACTGCTCCCCCCAGGGGGATGGGTTAAATGCAGTGGACACATTTTATTGTAACATGTTCAATACGCTCTTCAGATCTTCTCATTGGCTTCCTGTGGCTGCAAGGATCAAGTTCAAAGCTCTGTCTCGTGCCTACAGAGTGGTCAACTCCACAGCTCCATCTTATCTTAGTTCAAACATTCAGGTCTACATCCCCTCTCGTCCACTGCGCTCAACCGGTGAACAACGTCTGGTGTTACCAGCACCACACAGTTGACACTAAGGAAAACTGTTCAGCTCAGTGATCCCACGATGGTGGAAAGAGAATTCTGCTTTTTCTACTCACATCTCTTGAATCAGAAACACTTTTTTTGATAGCACCTTGCTTTGATGTTTTTTCTCCTTCACTTAGATTTTGTTTGCTTGCCTTGTCCCTCACTTGTAAGTCGCTTTGGATAAAAGCGTCTGCTAAATGACTAAATGACTAAATGTAAATGTAAAATGATAAAAACATTTATGACAACATGTATAATATATGACAAATAAAATAAAGGCTTTATGTTCAGAAAAAGCTGGAAGGAGATTTTGAACAAGAGCTCACCTCTGTTTTTCTGTAGAGCAGCAGTCTGTAGATGTCTCTTAATGATGTCTCTGCTGTGACTTTATAGTAGACACCTCACAGGCAGGGTGTGTGTATATTTATTGATATTAAAATGATATCAAAGTGACTCCATGTCTCTGCTCAGGTTCACAACACAAACAAAACAAACGTAAAAAGTTTTTCCAAATTATTGATGCAACAAGTCACATTCAGCCCAAGTCAAAGTCACACAGATGTGAGCTGACACAGTGTTTTCTATAATAAAGCACGGTCACTCTTTCATGGAGTCCTCTGCTGCACATCCTGTGATATTTACTGTATGAAAGGTTGTGGGCTTAGTGGAGCAGAGCTATTGTGACAGTTTTGATTATCTTCATGTCCTTACTTTCACATTTCATCTAATAACCACTTAAATACTCCTCATCTTACACAAACGCCAGGTGCCAGGTGATATTGTTCAGCATTCACAATCAGACGTTTCTTTTTGTTCATTATCATTACATTAAATACTATATTGCAGCTCTGCAGCAATCTAGCCACAGTTGTGACTTCTGTGCCGGTCCCAAGCCCGGATAAATACATAGGGTTGCGTCAGGAAGGGCATCCGGCATAAAACTTGCCACAAACAACATGCGAATCGTCCATAAGAATTTCATACCGGATCGGTCAAGGCCCGCGTTAACAACGACCGCCACTGATGCTGTTGTCCTACGTTCTAGAGGTGAAAAGAGTGTCAGACAGGGTGATGAGCCTAAAACTACAAATCAAAGGGGTGATGGTGAATGTAGTCAGTGGGTATGCTCCACAGGTTGACTGTGAGTTAGAAGAGAAGGAGAGATTCTGGAGTGAGTTTGATGAGCTCATAGAGAGTATCCCCAGAGGAAAGAGACTAGTTGTTGGAGCAGACTTCAACAGGCCTGTTGGTGAGGGGAACAGAGGTGATGAGGAGGTGATGGGCAGGTTTGGTGTAAAGGAAAGGAATCTAGAAGGACAGATGGTGGTGGACTTTGCTAAGAGGATGGAAATGGCTGTAGTCAACACTTATTTCCAGAAGAGAGAGGAACACAGAGTGACATACAAGGCTGGAGGTCCTGATGGAGTCAGCCCAAGGGTGCTGAAAGCCTTTGCTCCTCAGCTATGTGTTGTTCTCCAGCACATCTTCAATCTCAGCCTGCACCTGGAGAGAGTTCCTCTAGGGTGGAAAAAGTCGTGCCTGGTTCCAGTGAATAAGACGCCACGTCCCAGAGTCCTCAATGACTTCAGACTCTGACATCACATATCACGAAGGCTTTTGAGAAGCTAATCCTGGAGTCCCTGCGACCTCTGGTCAAACCCTCATTTGATCCCCTCCAGTTTGCTTATCAACCCCATATTGGAGTGGATGACGCCATCATACACCTTATCCATCGCACCTACACCCACCTGGACAAGCCTGGGGGCTTAGTGAGGATCATGCTTTTTGATTTCTCCAGTGCATTCAACACCATCCGGCCTGCACTGCTGGGAGAGAAATTAAAAAACATGCAGGTCAACACTCCCCTGATTTCCTGGATCATGGACTACCTCACTAACCGCCCACAGTACGTCCGCCTGCAGAACTGTGTGTCTGACACTGTGGTCTGTAGCACAGGTGCTCCACAGGGGACAGTTCTGTCTTCATTCCTCTTCACCCTGTACACCTCAGACTTCAGGTACAACTCAGAGTCCTGTCATCTTCAGAAGTTCTCTGATGACTCTGCAGTTGTAGGATGTATTACGGGTGGCGATTTCACAGCAATCTAGCCACAGGCTAGCCGCAAGCCAGTGACTTGTGTGCCGGTCCCAAGCCCGGGTAAATTGTGTCACAAGACTGTGAGTTAGAAGAGAAGGAGAGATTCTGGAGTGAGTTTGATGAGGTCATACAGAGTATCCCCAGAGGAGAGAGACTAGTTGTTGGAGCAGACTTCAATGGCCATGTTGGTGAGGGGAACAGAGGTGATGGGCAGGTTTGGTGTAAAGGAAAAGAATCTCGAAGGACAGATGGTGGTGGACTTTGCTAAGAGGATGGAAATGGCTGTAGTCAACACTTATTTCCAGAAGAGAGAGGAACACAGAGTGACATACAAGAGTGGAGGTAGGAGTACGCAGGTGGACTACATCCTATGTAGATGAGGTGATTTGAGAGAGGTTAGTGACTGTAAAGTGGTGGTAAGAGAGAGTGTAGCCAGACAGCACCGCATGGTGGTGTGTAAGATGACTCTGGAGGTCAGGAAGAAGAAGAGAGGGAAGACAGAAAAGAAGACCAAGTGGTGGAAGCTAAAGAATGAAGAAACTTGTGAGGAATTCAGGCAGAAGTTGAGACAGGTTCTGGGTGGTCAGGATGAGCTTCCAGATGACTGGGAAACTACAGCAGAGGTTATCAGGGAAACAGGTAGGAATTTGTTAGGTGTGTCATCTGGAAGAAGGAAAGAATATAAAGACACTTGGTGGTGGAATGAGGAAGTACAGGAATGCATCCAGAGGAAGAGGTTGGCTAAAAGGAAGTGGGATGTAGAAAGGACTAAGGAAAGTAGACAGGAGGAGAGAAGGACTTGTACAGGCTGGTCAGACAGAGAGATAGAGGTAGGAAGGATGTGCAACAGATCAGGGTAAATAAGGACAGAGATGGAAAGGTGCTACCAACCCAGGAGAGTGTCCGGAATTATGGAAGGAGTATTTTGAGGAGCTGATCAATGAGGAAAATGACAGGGAATGAAGGGAGGGAGATGTGGATGTTGTAGAGCAGGAAATAGCAGAGAAATAGATGAGATGAGGAAGGCTCCGAAAAGGATGAAGAGTGGAAAGTCTGTTGGTCCTGATGACGTACCTGTGGAGGTGTGGAAGTGCTTAGGAGAGGCAGCAGTGGAGTTTCTAACCAGTTTGTTCAACAGGATTCTAGAGAGTGAGAAGATGCCTGAGGAATGGAGGAGAAGTGTTCTGGTTCCGATCTTTAAGAACAAGGGTGACACGCAGAACTGCAACAACTATAGAGGAATAAAGTTAATGAGCCACACAATGAAGCTGTGGGAAAGAGTAGTGGAAGCCAGGCTTAGGAAGAAGGTGGAGATCTGTGAGCAGCAGTATGGTTTCATGCGCCGTAAGAGCACCACTGATGCCACTTCTGCTTTGAGAATGTTGATGGAAAAGTACAGAGATGGTCAGAAGGAGCTGCATTGTGTCTTTTTAGATTTAGAGAAGGCGTATGAACGGGTGCCGAGGGAGGAGCTGTGGTACTGTATGAGGTTGTCGGGAGTGGTCAGAGAAGTACGTCAGAGTAGTCCAGGACATGTATGAGAGAAGTATGACGGTGGTGAGATGTGCTGTAGGTCAGACAGAGGAGTTCGAGGTGGAGGTGGAAGTGGGACTACACCAAGGATCAGCTTTGAGTCCCTTCTTGTTTGCTATGCTGATGGACAGGCTGACTGATGAGGTCAGACAGGAATCTCCCTGGACAATGATGTTTGCGGATGACATTGTGATTTGCAGTGAGAGTAGAGAGCAGGTGGAGGAACAGCTGGAGAGGTGGAGGTTTCCTCTGGAACCAGAGGCATGAAAGTCAGTCGTAGTAAGACAGAATACATGTGTCTGAACGAGAGGGATCCAGGTAGAAGAGTGAGGTTACAGGGGGCTGAGGTGAAGAAGGTGCAGGAGTTTAAGTACTTGGGGTCAACAGTTCAGCGTGATGGGGAGTGTGGAAAAGAGGTGAAGAGGAGAGTGCAGGCAGGTTGGAGCGGGTGGAGGAAAGTGTCAAGAGTGTTGTGTGACAGAAGAGTGTCAGCAAGACTCAAAGGAAAGGTGTACAAGACAGTGGTGAGACCAGCTCTGCTCTATGGGTTAGAGACGGTAGCAGTGAGAAAGAGACAAGAGGCTGAGATGGAGGTAGCAGAGATGAAGATGTTGAGGTTCTCCTTAGGAGTGACCAGGTTAGACAGAATAAGGAACGAGTACATCAGAGGGACGGCTCACGTTACCTGCGTTAGCAACAAAGTCAGAGAGGCCAGACTGAGATGGTTGGGACATGTTCAGAGGAGGGATAGTGAATTATATTGGTAGAAGGATGTTGGAGATGAAGGTGCCAGGCAGGAGGGCAAGCGGACGACCAAAGAGGAGATATATGGACGTGTTAACAGAGGACATGAGGTTGGCTAGTGTTAGGGTAGAAGATGCTCATGATAGAGTGAGGTGGAAAAGGATTAACCGCTGTGGCGACCCCTGATGGGAAAAGCCGAAAGAGAAGTAGTGGATTGCAGCTCTGCAGAACCATCTAGTGTGTGATAATAAGAGTCACATTAAAATATAATGAATACAGACTTAAAAATAGAGCAGTAACTATCCCATAATCCTTTTATTTACTTTAACTAGTGATGTTTCCAACGCAGAAACAAAATATCTCTTGAATCCCAAATTAAGCAGAAATTCACTGTTTCTCAAAAAGTTGCAAATATAAATGAAAAATAGAAACATCTAGTTTCCATTTGTAGAGTTCATTTTAATTTATCAGGTGATGGAGTCTCTAAAAAGTTTTACTTTTTACTGCTACAACACCAAGTACTGTAAAGTACAAATCACCTCACTTTGAATATAACATAGCAGCACTTTCAAGGTTTTGGTTGAACCTTAAAACCGACTCAAAGAGTTTTTACTTTTCCTCATCCTGATAAAAATACCAACCAGCATTTGTTTCACAATCTATTAATAATCTATCAATAAATATTGACATCACTTATTTATGCAAGCCAATCAAGCTGATGAAATAAAGTGTGTTTGTTTTAACTTAGTAAATTAAAAATAAAAGGCTCTGCATTGAAATAGTCTTGTTTTAAAGGTTCCATGAATCCTCAGGAAGAAAAAGGTGGGCAGAGGATGAGAGAAGAAAGAAACAGACAAATAAAAAAATAAAATAAAGGACGTTAACATAAATCAAGAAATGAAGGTGAAACATGGCAAAACACAAATACAGAAAGAAAGATGTAAGTTGTTAAAGAGGAACTCTACACGTAGCTCCATGATCCATCAACATCTAATCAAAAGGGTTGTTAATATTTACATTAAAATTGTAATTAAAAGCAATGTTGGGACTGTAAATTAAAGATTTGTACAGTTTACAGTTAACTGGACTGTGGCTGAAAAGTCGATCATCTAAAACAACAGCGTCAGTCGAAATGTTTCATTTTCCCTCGCTCCATAAAGTATATACACGTAAATGCAGCTGACTTGAATAGTGTTTCCTTCACTTATCACCTTACTCCTGTTCACCTTAACCTCTCACAGCAGATTTACATTATGGACAGCATACACTGGGGACAAGTGCTGAGGGGTCACTGGTCACTAGTCCAGTGGTTTCCAGTGTGGGGGTTGGGGGAACCCAAAATAGTCAAGATTATTTAAGACATAATTATTTAAAGTCTACACCAAGTTTACAAACTGTGATGACAGCTCATCAGCATACACTGATTCATTATACTACTACAAAAACTACCATAACCCCATAGAGACAGTGTCTGCTCCCCGACTACCTAAATTATTTATATCAAAAACCAACACAAGAGGAGTGATTCATAAGAACCTAATACAAATAAAGACGACTCCTCTCTCAGAACAAAATAAAAAGAAAACAATCAAATGTGGACTGTTAAATATCAGATCTCTCTCGTCTAAATCCCTGTTAGTGAATGATTTGATAATTGACCATCAAATAGACTTTTTCTGTCTTACTGAAACCTGGCTGCAGCAGGATGAATATGTCTGTCTGAATGAGTCGACCCCCTCAAGTCATGTTAATGACAGGTCGGGGTGGAGGAGTAGCAGCAATCTTCCACTCAAGTTTATTAATCAACCCCAGACCTAAACATAGTTTGAGTTCATTTGAGAACCTCACTCTTAGCCTCTCTGATCCTAACTGGAAAAATCAAAAACCAGTCCTGTTTGTTATTGTGTACCGTCCTCCTGTCCCTTACTCTGAGTTTTTAACTGAATTCTCAGACTTTCTATCTGATTTAGTTCTTAGTGCAGATAAAGTCATTATAGTGAGGGACTTTAATATCCATGTAGATGTTGATGATAACTGCCTCAACACTGCATTTAATTCACTATTAGACTCCACTGATTTTACCCAAAATGTAAATAAACCCACTCACTGTTTTAACCACACCCTTGATCTTATTCTGACATACGGTGTGGAAGTTGATCAGTTAATAGTTTTTCCCCAAAACCCTCTTTTATCTGACCATTTTTTAATTACATTTGAATTTACAGTACCAGACTTTACTAAACCTACGGATAAGATTCACTACAGTAGATGTTTATGTGAAAATGCTGTCGACAAATTTAAGGAACTGATTCCATCTTTTATTTCAGAGCCATGTACCAAGACAGAGGAAGGCAGTTATTTTAACGTTGCTCCAGCACAAGTGGACTATCTTGTTAATAGTGCTGCTGCTTCACTCGGAACAATACTTGATACTGTTGCTCCTGTAAAAAAGAAGCTAGTGAATCAGAGCGAGTTAACTCCATGGTACAATTCACAAATCCATAGCTTAAAGCAGGAATCACATAAGCTAGAAAGGAGGTGGCATTCCACAAATTTAGATGAATATTGCCTAGCCTGGAAAGATATATAATAATTTATAAAAAAGCCCACCGTAAAGGTAGAACTTTATATTACTGCTCATTAATAGAGGGAAATAAGAACAACCCCAGGTTTCTTTTCAGCGCTGTAGTCAGGCTGACAAAGAGTCATAGCTCTGTCGAGCCTAGTATTCCCTCAACTCTAAGCAGCAATGACTTCATGAATTTCTTTACAAATAATAATAACTATTGGAGATAAAATTGATCAGATCCTCCCTGCATACAGCATGGATGGTCTCATTTGTACAACAACTCTAGATTCATTTGTAAGACCACGCTCGTACTTAGACTGTTTCCTCCCTGTAGATCATTCTGAATTAATTTCAGTAATTAATTCCTCTAAACCATCAACATGTCTCTTAGATCCCACCCCGACTAGACTCCTTAAAGATGTCTTACCTTTGATCAGCATGTCCATACTTGATCAGATTAATCTATCTTTACAAATAGGCTACATACCACAGGCTTTTAAGGTTGCTGTAGTCAAGCCCCTACTCAAAAAGCCTACTCTTGTCATGTTAGATCTTAGTGCTGCATTCGACACTATAGATCACAAAATTTTATTACACAGACTGGAACATGTCATTGGGATCAAAGGAACAGCACTAGAGTGGTTTAAATCATATCTATCAGATAGATTTCAGTTTGTATATGTTAATGATGAGTCTTTGATGCACAGCAAAGTCAGCTACAGAGTTCCACAGGTTTCTGTGCTTGGACCGATTCTTTTCACTTTATATATGTCCCCTTTAGGCAATATTATTAGGAAGTACTCTATAAATTTCCATTGTTATGCAGATGATACCCAGCTGTACCTATCTGTGAAACCAGGAGAAACTAATCAATTAGTCAAACGTCAAGCATGCTGAAAAGACATAAAGGCCTGGATGTTCTCCAATTTTCTTCTCCTAAATCCAAACAAGACAGAGGTTATTTTATTTGGACCTAAAAATCTCAGAGACACTATGTCTAATCACATACTCACTCTTGATGACCTAGTATTGGCCTCAAGTAATACTGTAAGAAATCTCGGAGTTATCTTTGATCAGGATATCTCCTTCACTTCATACATCAAAGAAATCTTTAGAACTGCCTTTTTTCACGTGAGAAACATTGTTAAAATTAGGAGCATCCTGTCCCAAAGTGATGCTGAAAAACTAGTCCATGCATTTGTTACTTCCAGACTGGGCTATTGTAATTCCTTATTAATAGTTTGTCCCAATAGCTCCTTCAAAAGCCTCCAGTTAATCCAAATGCTTCAGCCAGAGTTCTGACTGGACTTAGCAAGAGAGATCATATTTCTCCAACGTTAGCTTCTCTCCATTGGCTCCCTGTAAAATCCAGAATTGAATTCTTCTCCTCACTTATAAATGCCTTAATAATCAGGCTCCATCTTATCTTAAAGAACTCATAGTTCCATATTTTCCCAGCAGAACTCTCCGTTCTCAGGCTGCAGGTTTACTTGTGGTTCCTAGAGTTTCCTAACGTAGAATGGGAGGCAGAGCCTTCAGCTACCAAGCCCCTGTCCTGTGGAAGCAGCTCCCAGTTCAGGTTCGGGAGGCAGACACCCTCTAAACATTTAAGACTAGGCTTAAAACTTTCCTTTTTTATAAAGCTTACAGTTAGAGATGGATCAGGTGACTGTGAACCATCTCTTAGTTATGCTGATATAGGTTAGTCTGCTGGGGGAACTCTACTGATACACTGAGCTCCTCTCCTCTCTCCTTTCTCCTATATCAATGCAAATTCCACCATTGCACATCATTATCTTTTTGTCTTCTCTCTCCTGTAGTTGTGTTTCCTCCTCTCTGTCTCCCTATCTCTGTACTTTTCTGCAGGTATCCTCGGCCTGGAGCTGTACATCTCCAGAATCCAGTTCATCTGCCCAATGTTCCCCCTGTTCTTTACTCTCTTCTCTTTCCACTCACCCCAACCGGTCGAGGCAGATGGCCGCCCACTATGAGCCTGGTTCTGCTGGAGGTTTCTTCCTCCACTGTAGCCTAAAGCTTGCTCAAATGGGATTGTTGGGTTTTCTATATCATTTCTTGTATTGTATGTATTATACTCTGTAAGGTCTTAAACCTTGAACTGTAAAGTGCCTTGAGAAAACTTCTGTTGTGAACTGGCGCTATACAAATAAAACTGAATTGAATTGAATTATAGGGGTCAGCCCACAGGGTTGGGATCCATAAACGAGAGAGTACTGGAGCTGGAAAACAAAGATTTGATTGCTTGAACTTTTCTTATTCGATCACTGACTTAAATAATAGATAACACAGGCATCAAATTGGTGATGTCAAAATAAAGACACGATCCTAGAAAAAACTCCTTCTACAGGTATTTTCTTTATTTGTTTTGTGGTTTTATTTGTCATTTTAGTACAATACAACAAATGACATGGCACAGTATTGGATATTAATAAAGTGTAGTTAAAGTTTTAGTTTCCATTCTGTGCACAGCTGTTTCTTTTTCTTCTCATGCCACACGATAGACCTCTGCAAAAGAAATGTAAAATATTTAGTCCCAAATAACACAAATAAGAAACTGCAACACAATCTTAACGTAAAACTGAACTCTGTGCTGATAATGACAATTTAACATTCTCGCTCTGTGAATAGTATGAACCTGATAAGTTATTTTGTGCCAAGTATTACACTGAAAAAGTAAAATATCCATCCATTCTCATCCGCTTATCCGGGCCCGGGTCGCGGGGGGAGCAGCTTAAGCAGAGATGCCCAGACTTCCCTCTCCCTAGACACCTCCTCCAGCTCTTCCGGGGGGACACCGAGGCGTTCCCAGGCCAGCCGAGAGACATAGTCCCTCCAACGTGTCCTGGGTCTTCCCCGGGGCCTCCTCCCGGTGGGACAGGACCGGAAAACCTCCCCTACGAGGCGTCCCGGGGGCATCCGAAACAGATGCCCAAGCCACCTCAACTGGCCCCTCTCGATGCAGAGGAGCAGCGGCTCTACTCCGAGCTCCTCCCGGGTGACTGAGCTCCTCACCCTATCTCTAAGGGTGCGCCCAGCCACTCTGCGGAGGAAACTCATTTCGGCCGCTTGTATCCGCGACCTTGTCCTTTCGGTCATGACCCCAAAGCTCATGACCATAGGTAAGGGTAGGAACGCAGACTGACCGGTAAATCGAGAGCTTTGCCTTTCGGCTCAGCTCCTTTTTCACCACGACGGACCGGTACACCGACCGCATTACTGCTGCCGATGCACCAATCCGTCTGTCAATCTCACGCTCCCTATTTCCCTCACTCGTGAACAAGACCCCAAGATACTTAAACTCCTCCACTTGAGGGAGGATCTCCCCCCCAACCTGGAGGGTGCAAACCACCTTTTTCCGGTTGAGAACCATGGCCATGGCTTGGAGGTGCTGATTCTCATTCCAGCCCCTTCACACTCGGCTGCAAACCGCCCCAGTGCCTGCTGGAGGTCCCGGTCTGATGAGGCCAACAGGACAACATCATCTGCAAAAAGCAGAGATGAAATCCTGTGATTCCCAAACCGGATTCCCTCCGACCCCTGGCTGCGCCTAGAAATCCTGTCCATAAAGGTAATGAACAGGATCGGTGACAAAGGGCAGCCCTGTCGGAGTCCAACATGCACCGGGAACAAGTCTGACTTACTACCGGCAATGCGAACCAAGCTCCTACTCCGGTCATACAAGGACCGAATGGCCCTTAACAAAGGGTCCCGAAGCCCGTATTCCCGGAGTACCCCCGACAGGATGCTACGAGGGACACGGTCAAACGCCTTCTCCAAGTCCACAAAACACATGTAGACTGGATGGGCGAACTCCCATGAACCCTCGAGCACCCTAGCAAGAGTATGGAGCTGGTCCAGTGTTCCACGACCAGGACGAAAACCGCATTGTTCCTCCTGGATTCGAGGTTCGACTAGCGGCCTAACTCTCCTCTCCAGCACTCTGGAATAGACTTTCCCAGGGAGGCTGAGGAGTGTGATTCCCCTATAGTTGGAACACACCCTCCGGTCCCCCTTTTTAAAAAGAGGAACCACCACCCCGGTCTGCCAGTCCAGAGGTACTGTCCCCGATCTCCATGCGATGCTGCAAAGGCGTGTCAACCAAGACAGCCCTACAACATCCAGAGACTTAAGGTACTCAGGGCGAATTTCATCCACCCCTGGTGCCTTGCCACCGAGGAGCTTACTGACTACCTCGGTGACTTCGACCAGGGACATGGACGAATGAACCTCCAAGTCCCCAGCCTCTGCTTCCTCAACAGAAGGCGTGACGACGGGGTTGAGGAGATCCTCAAAGTATTCCTTCCACCGTCCTACAACGTCCCCAGTCGAAGTCAGCAACTCCCCACCTCCACTGTAAACAGTGTTGGAAGGAAACTGCTTTCCCCTTCTGAGGCGCCGGACGGTTTGCCAGAATTTCCTTGAGGCAGACAGATAGTCCTCCTCCATGGCCTCGCTGAACTTTTCCCAGGTCCGAGTTTTTGCCTCTGCGACCGCGCGGGCTGCGGCACGTTTGGCCTGCCGGTACCCATCAGCTGCATCAGGAGTCCCACAGGCCAACCAGGCCTGATAAGACTCCTTCTTCAGCTTGACGGCTTCCCTTACTTCCGGTGTCCACCACCGGGTTCGGGGATTGCCGCCACGACAGGCACCAGAGACCCTACGGCCACAGCTCCGAACAGCCGCATTGACAATGGAGGTTGAAAACATGGTCCACTCGGACTCAATGTCTCCAGGCTCCCTCGGGACCTGATTGTAGCTCTCCCGGAGGTGGGAGTTGAAGACCTCTCTGACAGAGGGTTCCACCAGACGTTCCCAACAGACCCTCACAATACGTTTGGGTCTGCCAGGTCTATCCAGCTCCCTCCTCCGCCATCGGATCCAACTTACCACCAGGTGGTGATCAGTTGACAGCTCAGCCCCTCTCTTCACCCGAGTGTCCAAGACATATGGTCGGAGGTCAGATGACACAACCACAAAGTCGATCATAGACCTCCGACCTAGGGTGTCCTGGTGCCACGTGCACTGATGGACACCCTTATGCTTGAACATGGTGTTCGTTATGGACAAGCTGTGACTAGCACAGAAGTCCAATAACAAAACACCACTCGGGTTCAGATCAGGGAGGCCGTTCCTCCCAATCACGCCCCTCCAGGTATCACTGTCATTGCCCACGTGGCCGTTGAAATCCCCCAGTAGGACGACAGAGTCCCCAGTCGGAGCACCTTCCAGTACCCCTTCCAGAGACCCTATGAAAGCTGGGTACTCTACACCGCTATTTGGCCCGTAGGCACAAACAACGGTGAGAGACCTATCCCCTACCCGAAGGCGCAGGGAAACAACTCTCTCGTCCACCGGGGAAAACTCCAACACATGGCAGCTGAGCTGGGGGGCTATAAGCAAGCCCACCCCTGCCCGCCGCCTCTCACCATGGGCAACTCCAGAATAGAAGAGAGTCCAACCTCTCTCAAGGAGTTGTGTTCCAGAGCCCAGACTGTGTGTGGAAGTGAGCCCGACTATCTCTAGCCGGTACCGCTCAACCTCCAGCACAAGTTCAGGCTCCTTTCCACCCAGTGAGGTGACATTCAGTGTCCCAATTGCCAGATTCTTTGTCCAGGGATTGGGTTGTCGAGGCACCTCCACACGGCTGCCACCCAATCCACACTGCACCGACCCCTTATGCGCCTTCCTGCGGGTGGTGGGCCTACGGGAAGGCGGTCCCACGTCACTCCTTTGGGCTGCGCCCGGCCGGGTCCCATGGGAGAGATCCCAGCCACCAGGCGCTCGTCTACGTGCCCCAACCCCAGGCCTGGCTCCAGGGTGGGGCCCCGGTGACGCCAATCCGGGCGACGTATTCGACCTTGATTTTGCACTCGTCATAAGGGGTTTATGAACTGCTCTTAGTCTGGCCCGTCGCCTAGGACCTGTTTGCCTTGGGAGACCCTACCAGGGGCTTAAGCCCCCGGCAACATAGCTCCTAGGGTCATTCGGGCACGCAAACCCCTCCACCACAGTAAGGTGGCAGTTCAGGGAGGGGGAAAAAGTAAAATAAATAGTGATAATGCATTAACTTTGTTGATGTTACATTGGTGTGATACAGACAAAAATTACATGTCTGATGTGATGCATTGTATTAAAACCTGCACAAAGAAGATTTTTGCCTGCTTTGTGTGAGTGAAATATTCTGGTAATATTGAACCAGATGTGTAGCAGAGGTGGTGTCTGAACATAATGAAAAGGTAAAAGCTTATGTGACTTCTAGAAAATAATGTACAAAGAAAAAGATATGATGAGTAAATGCATCTCAGTTTTAGGAGAGTGATAAAAACAGCTTGTACTAACCTTTAGGTTGATCCGTCATGGTTCTGGGTTTTACAGCTCCCCCCAAACTTTGTGGTTCAACTTCCTCCTCTGGAACAACTACAAGATTTCAACACAGAGGCCGTTAGTAGCAAATCCACAAACATTTAGATCTGTGTTAGTTTGTAGTGTAAGAAAAGAATTAAGAATTTTAGTAAGATATTCTCACATGAACAAACATGCGGGACAATCGGTACCTTTACTGTCCCCAGATGAACCCGTGGAGGACGACACTTGAAGTGCGATCACGAGAGCAAAGAGCAGGATCACAATCTTAGCTTTCATTTTCTACAAGACAACACTCAGTCTTAGTGTAATCCTCTGTCTTTTACCTTATAATACAAATATGTTCAGAAAAAGCTGGAAAGAGATTTCAAACAAGAACTCACCTCTGTTTATCTGTGGAGCAGCAGTCTGTAGATGTCTCTTAATGATGTCCATGTTGTGACTTTATAGTAGACACCTCACAGGCTGTGTGTGTGTATATTTATTGATATTAAAATGATATCAAAGTGACTCCATGTCTCTGCTCAGGTTCATAACACAAACAAAATGCACAAGTTTTTAAAAATGTTTGATGCAACAAGCCACATTCAGCCCAAGTCAAAGTCACACAGATGTGAGCTGACACAGTGTTTTCTATAATAAAGCACGGTCACTCTTTCATGGAGTCCTCTGCTGCACATCCTGTGATATTTACTGTATGAAAGGCTGTGGGCTTAATAGCTCTGTGGAGCAGACAGTTTGGATTATCTTCACGATCAGACTTTTCTATTTTCTCATTATCATTAAATAGGTGATATGAAATATTGTAGCTCTGCAGCACCATGTTGTTCGTGATGTAATACATCACATACATATATAATGAATACAGGCTAAAAAATAAAGCAGTACAGTAACTATCCCACAATAACAAAATCCTTTTATTTACTTTAACTGGTGATGATCTAGCCACAGGGGTGGCAAGGCAGTGACTTCTGTGCCAGTACCAAGCCCGGATAAACAGAGAGGGTTGCGTCAGGAAAGGCATCCGGCATAAATCTTGCCAAAAACAACCATGTGAATCTTCCATAAGAATTTCATACGGGATCGGTCGAGGCCCGCGTTAACAACGACCGCCACCGATGCTGTTGTCCTACGTTCTCTATGTTCTAGAGAGAGTGTCAGACAGGGTGATGAGCCTAAAACTACAAATCAAAGGGGTGATGGTGAATGTAGTTAGTGGGTATGCTCCACAAGTTGACTGTGAGTTAGAAGAGAAGGAGAGATTCTGGAGTGAGTTTGATGAGGTCATACAGAGTATCCCCAGAGGAGAGACACTAGTTGTTGGAGGAGACTTCAATGGGCATGTTGGTGAGGGGAACAGAGGTGATGAGGAGGGGATGGGCAGGTTTGGTGTAAAGGAAAGGAATCTGGAAGGACAGATGGTGGTGGACTTTGCTAAGAGGATAGAAATGGCTGTAGTCAACACTTACTTCCAGAAGAGAGAGGAACACAGAGTGACATACAAGAGTGGAGGTAGGAGTACGCAGGTGGACTACATCCTATGTAGACGAGGTGATTTGAGAGAGGTTAGTGACTGCAAAGTGGTGGTAGGAGAGAGTGTAGCCAGACAGCACCGCATGGTGGTGTGTAAGATGACTCTGGAGGTCAGGAAGAAGAAGAGAGGGAAGACAGAAAAGAAGACCAAGTGGTGGAAGCTAAAGAATGAAGAAACTTGTGAGGAATTCAGGCAGACGTTGAGACAGGTTCTGGGTGGTCAGGAAGAGCTTCCAGATGACTGGGAAACTACAGCAGAGATTATCAGGGAAACAGGTAGGAAGGTGCTAGGTGTGTCATCTGGAAGGAGGAAAGTAGATAAAGACACGTGGTGGTGGAATGAGGAAGTACAGGAATGCATCTGGAGAAAGAGGTTGGCTAGAAGGAAGTGGGATGGAAGAAATTCACTGCTCACTCTGCTGCACATCCTGTGATATTTATTGTATGAAAGGCTGTGGGCTTAGTGGAGCAGAGCTATTGTGACAGTTTGGATTATCTTCATGTCCTTACTTTCACGTTTCATCTAATCTAATAAGCACGTAAATACTCCTCATCTTACACAAACACCTCAAAGTAGAGCCAGGTGATGTTATTCAGCATCCACGGTCAGACTTTTCTATTTGCTCATTATCATTAAATGGGTGATATTAAATATTGTATTGTAGCTCTGCAGCACCATCTCGTTTGTGATGGTAATACATCACATACATATATAATGCATACAGGCTAAAAAAATAGAGCAATACAGTAACTATCCCATAATAACAAAATCCTTTTATTTACTTTAACTGGTGATGATCTAGCCATGGGGGTTGCAAGGCAGTGACTTCTGTGCCAGTACCAAGCCCGGATAAATAGAGAGGGTTGCGCCAGGAAAGGCATCAGGCGTAAAACTTGCCAAAAACAACCATGTAAATCTTCCATAACAATTTAATACCGGATCGGTCAAGGCCCGGGTTAACAACGGCCGCCACCGATGCTGTTAACCTACAGGGTGCCGGTGGAAATTGGACTACTGTTGGTCGAAGAAGGAGAAGATAGAATGGTGCGTGGACAGAGAGAGAAGAGGAAAGGATGGAGCATAGATCTGAGAATAGGGACTCTTAACCTTGGCACAATGACAGGAAAAGGCAGAGAGCTGGCAGACATGATGGAGAGAAGGAAGGTAGATGTACTGTGTGTGCAGGAGACAAGGTGGAAGGGCAGCAAGGCACGTAGTATTGAAGGAGGATACAAACTGTTCTACCATGGTGTGGATAGGAAGAGAAACAGGGTAGGAGTGATCCTGAAGGGGGAGTTTGTGAACAATGTCCTAGAGGTGAAAAGAGTCTCAGACAGGGTGATGAGCCTAAAGCTAGAAATTGAAAGGGTGATGGTGAATGTAGTCAGTGGGTATGCTCCACAAGTTGACTGTGAGTTAGAAGAGAAGGAGAGACTCTGGAGTGAGTTTGATGAGGTCATACAGAGTATCCCCAGAGGAGAGACACTAGTTGTTGGAGCAGACTTCAACAGGCATGTTGATGAGGGGAACAGAGGTGATGAGGAGGTGATGGGCAGGTTTGGTTTAAAGGAAAGGAATCTAGAACAGGGGTATTCAACTAAAATATGAAGAGGTCCGGTTACACAATATTTTTGGAGGCAAAGGTCCAGAAGATTATAATGTCTAACTATTTATATATATATATATATATTATATATATTATATATATATATATATTATCAAGTCGCCTGCATGTAATCAATACTTGACTGTCAAATCTAATTAATTCAGTACAATTCAAAAACCTTTTGACAAATTTATTGTTATGTAACATCAAACTGAGCATGTGGCTCAAGACGGTGGACTGGTCTGAGACTAGCAACTTTCTGTAATCACACTTCAGATTTGAGTGGGTATGTGTGTTCAAAGCCTTTGTGTTTTGTCTCATAATGCCGTTTGACATTGGTACTTTTAATAAGAGCCACAGTTTCTGAACACATCAGACACTGGTTTAGTTCATTGGGTAATATGAACAGAAAGGAGGTTTGCAATTCCTTATTAAAAACTCTTTTTTCACTGTCCACTTTTCTTTTTTTTGGACATTTTTATATTTATCTCTTTCTTTTTCAGTCTCACCGTCACTTTATCAATTTTCTCCTCTCTGTCGTCTGTCTCTCTCCTCTCTGTCGTCTGTATCTCTCTCCTCTCTGTCGTCTGTATCTCTCTCCTCTCTGTCGTCTGTATCTCTCTCTCTCTCCTCTCTGTCGTCTGTATCTCTCTCCTCTCTGTCGTCTGTATCTCTCCTCTCTCCTCTCTTTCGTCTGTATCTCTCTCCTCTCTGTCGTCTGTATCTCTCTCCTCTCTGTCGTCTGTCTCTCTCCTCTCTGTCGTCTGCATCTCTCTCCTCTCTGTCCTCTGTCTCTCTCCTCTCTGTCGTCTGTCTCTCTCCTCTCTGTCGTCTGTCTCTCTCCTCTCTGTCGTCTGTATCTCTCCCTCTCTCTCCTCTCTTTCGTCTGTATCTCTCTCCTCTCTTTCGTCTGTATCTCTCTCCTCTCTTTCGTCTGTATCTCTCTCCTCTCTGTCGTCTGTATCTCTCTCCTCTCTGTCGTCTGTATCTCTCCTCTCTCCTCTCTTTCGTCTGTATCTCTCTCCTCTCTGTCGTCTGTCTCTCTCCTCTCTGTCGTCTGTCTCTCTCCTCTCTGTCGTCTGCATCTCTCTCCTCTCTGTCCTCTGTCTCTCTCCTCTCTGTCGTCTGTCTCTCTCCTCTCTGTCGTCTGTCTCTCTCCTCTCTGTCGTCTGTATCTCTCCTCTCTGTCGTCTGTATCTCTCTCCTCTCTGTCGTCTGTATCTCTCTCTCTCTCCTCTCTGTCGTCTGTATCTCTCCTCTCTCCTCTCTGTCGTCTGTCTCTCTCCTCTCTGTCGTCTCTCTCTCTCTCCTCCTATATAGATGAGGTCATGTGAGAGAGGTTAGAGACTGTAAAGTGGTGGTAGGAGAGAGTGTAGCCAGACAGCACCGCATGGTGGTGTGTAAGATGACTCTGGAGGTCAGGAAGAAGAGGAGAGGGAAGACAGAAAAGAAGACCAAGTGGTGGAAGCTAAAGAATGAAGAAACTTGTGAGGAATTCAGGCAGAAGTTGAGACAGGTTCTGGGTGGTCAGGAAGAGCTTCCAGATGACTGGGAAACTACAGCAGAGGTTATAAGGGAAACAGGTAGGAAGGTGCTAGGTGTGTCATCTGGAAGGAGGAAAGAAGAATAAGACACTTGGTTGTGGAATGAGGAAGTACAGGAATGCATGCTTGAAGAGACAGA
The DNA here is from genome assembly GCF_900324465.2 of Anabas testudineus. Classification (NCBI taxonomy): domain Eukaryota; kingdom Metazoa; phylum Chordata; class Actinopteri; order Anabantiformes; family Anabantidae; genus Anabas; species Anabas testudineus. The sequence goes on from NC_046624.1 coordinate 17,818,603, forward strand.
CAGGAAGACTCTCTGTGAACCTTATAGTGAGGACATCGATGGACTGACAGACTACATCTCTGACTACATTAATTTCTGTGTGGACACCCACGTACCCTCAAAAACCATTTGCTGCTTCCCAAACAATAAGCCCTTGGTCAGTCAGGACATCAAAGCCATCCTGAATGATAAAAAGAAGGCATTCAGATAAGGAGACAGGGAGGCAGCAAAAAGGGTCCAGAGACTGCTGTCTGTCAAGACCAGGGAGGGGAAGGAGACTTACAGGAGAAAACTAAAAACATAGCCTTCAACAGAACAACACCAGGGGCATGAGGACCATCACTGGCTACAAGTCCAGCAGCCAGGAGAATGTGGGGACTGTGGACCGAGCCAATGAATTGAATAATTTTTTCAATCGATTCCAGGCTGAGCCACAGAGCCCACTTCAGTTCACTAACTGCTCCTCAGTCCCTCCCCCACACGACTCAGCCACCACCCGCACAATCTCAGCTGAGCAGGTGAGAAGAGAGCTGCACAGGCTTCACCCCACAAAGGCTGCAGGTCCTGATGGAGTCAGCCCAAGGGTGCTGAAAGCCTGTGCTCCTCAGCTATGTGTTGTTCTCCAGCACATCTTCAATCTCAGCCTGCACCTGGAGAGAGTTCCTCTAGGGTGGAAAAAGTCGTGCCTGGTTCCAGTGAATGAGACGCCACGTCCCAGAGTCCTCAATGACTTCAGACCAGGGGCTCTGACATCACATATCATGAAGGCTTTTGAGAAGCTAATTCTGGAGTCCCTGCGACCTCTGGTCAAACCCTCACTTGATCCCCTCCAGTTTGCTTATCAACCCCATATTGGAGTGGATGACGCCATCATACACCTTCTCCATCGCACCTACACCCACCTGGACAAGCCTGGGGGCTTAGTGAGGATCATGCTTTTTGATTTCTCCAGTGCATTCAACACCATCCGGCCTGCACTGCTGGGAGAGAAATTAAAAAACATGCAGGTCAACACTCCCCTGATTTCCTGGATCACGGACTACCTCACTAACCGGCCACAGTACGTCCGCCTGCAGAACTGTGTGTCTGACACTGTGGTCTGTAGCACAGGTGCTCCACAGGGGACAGTTCTGTCTCCATTCCTCTTCACCCTGTACACCTCAGACTTCAGGTACAACTCAGAGTCCTGTCATCTTCAGAAGTTCTCTGATGACTCTGCAGTTGTAGGATGTATTCAGGGTGGCGATTTCACAGAGTACCGTGGAGTGGTGGACAGTTTTGTTGACTGGTGTGGACTAAACCATCTGCAGCTCAACATCAACAAAACAAAGGAGCTGGTGATGGACTTCAGGAAATCTGGGAGTCCTGTCATCCCTCTCTCTATACAGGGGGAGGAGGTGGAGGTGGTGTCCGAGTACAAATACCTGGGAGTGTACTTGGACAACAAACTGGACTGGACCAAAAACTCATCAGCATTGTACAGAAAGGCTCAGAGCCGGATGTACTTCCTGAGGAGACTCAGGTCCTTCAACGTCTACAGCACCATGCTGCGGATGTTTGATGAGTCTGTGTGTCATCTTCTATGCTGTGGTCTGCTGGGGCAGCAACATGAAGGTGGCAGACACTAACAGACTAAACAAGCTGATTAGGAGGGCTGGCTCTGTTCTGGGGGTGGAGCTGGACCCTCTACATGTTGTGGCTGAAAGGAGGATGCTGTCCAAACTCCTCTCAATCTTGGGCAATCCCTCCCACCCACTGCACAGTGTGTTGGTTGGACAGAGGAGCATGTTCAGCCAAAGACTTATTAACATTAAATGCTCCACTGAGCGCCACAGGAGATCCTTTCTACCTGTGGCGCTCAATCTGTATAATTCCTCCCCCCTCTGTAAGGGGTGGGGGAAGTGAAACTGTCATATACTTACTGTGAATATATTGACCCAATTTCATTTATCTATTTTACCTATACTGTATATATATTGAGTTTTTCGGTATTGATGTTACTGTGTATTTATGTTGGTGTATTTATGTTGGTGTTGGATCTTTCCTGGTTGTGGTTCCCATTCTTTCTGTCTGTTGTCTATTGAGAACAATGGTAATGAGGAAGTTTTTTGAATCTTGAATCTTGAATACTCCTCATCTTATACAAACCAGGTGCCAGGTGATATTGTTCGGCATTCACAATCAGACTTTTCTATTTGTTCATTATGATTAAATTAAATATTATATTGCAGCTCTGCAGCAATCTAGCCACAGGCTAGCCACAAGCCAGTGACTTGTGTGCCGATCCCAAGCCCGGATAAATTGTGTCACAAGACTGTGAGTTAGAAGAGAAGGAGAGATTCTGGAGTGAGTTTGATGAGGTCATAGAGAGTATCCCCAGAGGAGAGAGACTAGTTGTTGGAGCAGACTTCAATGGGCATGTTGGTGAGGGCAACAGAGGTGATGAGGAGGTGATGGGCAGGTTTGGTGTAAAGGAAAGGAATGTGGAAGGACAGATGGTGGTGGACTTTGCTAAGAGGATGGAAATGGCTGTAGTCAACACTTACTTCCAGAAGAGAGAGGAACACAGAGTGACATACAGAAGTGGAGGTAGGAGTATGCAGGTGGACTACATCCTATGTAGACGAGGTCATTTGAGAGAGGTTAGTGACTGCAAAGTGGTGGTAGGAGAGAGTGCCCAGCATGCACTGGGGACAAATCACTGGTCGCTAGTCCTGCGGTTTTCAGTGACGGGTTTAGGGGAACCTGTCTCAAAATAGTCAAGATTATTTAAAACAGAAATATTTAAAGCGTACACTAAGTTCACAAACTGTGATGACAGCTCATCAGCATACACTGATTCATTATAGGGGGTCATGAGTCTACAGGGTTGGGATCCATAAACGAGAGAGTACTGGGGCTGGAAAACAAAGATTTGATTGATTTTACTTTTCTTATTCAATCACTGGATTAAATAATAGTTAAAAACATGAGATAACACAGTCATCAAGATGGTGATGTCAAAATAAAGACACAATCCTAGAAAAAAGTCCTTCTACAGGTATTTTCTTTATTTGTTTTGTGGTTTTATTTGTCATTTTATACAACATAATAATAATACAACATATGACATGGCACAGTATTGGATATTAATAAAGTGTAGTTAAAGTTTTAGTTTCCATTATGTGCACAGCTGTTTCTTTTTCTTGTCATGCCACACGATAGCCCTCTGCAAAAGAAATGTAAAACATTTAGTCCCAAATAACACAAATGAGAAACTGTAACACAATCTCAAAGTAAAACTGAACTCTGTGCTGATAATGACAATTTAACATTCTCGCTCTATGAATAGTATGAATCTGATATGATGTTATTTTGTGAGTTACAAGTATCATGAAGTTGTAATTAATTTACATACTGGAAAAAGCGTTAAAGTGTTACACTGAAAATAAATAATAATAATTTTTATGTTTGTTGATTTTACATTGGTGTGATACACATAAAAATGACATGTCTGATGTGATGCATTGTATTAAAACCTGCACAAAGAAGATTGTTGCTTGCTTTGTGTGCGTGAAACATCCTGGTAATATTGAACCAGGTGTGTAGCAGAGGTGGTGTCTGAACATAATGAAAAGATTAAAGCTTATGTGACTTCTAGAAGGTAATGTTCAAAGAAAACAGGAAGAGAAATATCAAGTAAATGCATCTCAGTTTTAGGAGAGTGATAAAAACAGCTTGTACTAACCTTTAGGTTGATCCTTCATTTTCCAAACAACAAGATTTTTGGTTCAACTTCCTCCTCTGGAACAACTACAAGATTTCAACACAGGCGCCGTTAGCAGCAAATCCACAAACATTCAGATCTGTGTTAGTTTGTAGTGTAATAAAAGAATTAAGAATTTTAGTAAGATATTCTCACATGTACAGACATGTACCTCTGTTACACACCTGGTAATATTGAACCAGGTGTGTAGCAGAAGTGGTGTCTGAATATAATGACAGGTAAAAGCCTATGTGTCTTCTAGAAAGTAATGTACCAAGAAAACAAGAAGAGATATGATGAGTAAATGCATCTCAGTTTTGGGAGAGTGATAAAAACAGTTTGTACTAACCTTTAGGTTGATCCTTCATGATGCTGGTTTTTATGGGGACTGTTCCCACACCTCGTTTTGGGGCCAGTCCTTTCTCCTCTGGAACAACTACAAGATTTTAAAACAGGCGCCGTTAGCAGCAAATCCACAAACATTTAGATCTGTGTTAGTTTGTAGTGTAAGAAAAGAATTAAGAATTTTAGTAAGATATTCTCACATGTACAGACATGCAGGACAATCTGTACCTTTACTGTCCCCAGATGAACCCGTGGAGGACGACACTTGAAGTGCAATCACGAGAGCAAAGAGCAGGATCACAATCTTAGCTTTCATTTTCTACAAGACAACACTCAGTCTTAGTGTAATCCTCTGTCTTTTACCTTATAATACAAATATGTTCAGAAAAAGCTGGAAAGAGATTTCAAACAAGAGCTCACCTCTGTTTTTCTGTGGAGCAGCAGTCTTTAGATGTCTCTTAATGATGTCCCTGCTGTGACTTTATAGTAGACACCTCACAGGCAGGGTGTGTGTATATTTATTGATATTAAAATGATATCAAAGTGACTCCATGTCTCTGCTCAGGTTCATAACACAAACAAAATGCACAAGTTTTTCAAATTATTGATGCAACAAGCCACATTCAGTCCCAGTCAAAGTCACACAGATGTGAGCTGACACAGTGTTTTCTATAATAAAGCACGGTCACTCTTTCATGGAGTCCTCTGCTGCACATCCTGTGATATCTACTGTATGAAGGCTGTGGGCTTAGTGGACCAGAGCTATTGTGACAGTTTGGATTATCTTCACGATTTTCTCATTATCATTAAATAGGTGATATGAAATATTGTAGCTCTGCAGCACCATGTTGTTCGTGATGTAATACATCGCATACATATATAATGAATACAGGCAAAAAAAAATAAAGCAGTACAGTAACTATCCCACAATAACAAAATCCTTTTATTTACTTTAACTGGTGATAATCTAGCCACAGGGGTTGCAAGCCAGTGACTTCTGTGTCAGTACCAAGCCCGGATAAACAGAGAGGGTTGCGTCAGGAAAGGCATCCGGCATAAAACTTGCCAAAAACAACCATGTGAATCTTCCATAAGAATTTCATACCGGATCGCTCAAGGCCCGCGTTAACAACGACCGCCACCGATGCTGTTGTCCTACGTTCTCTATGTTCTAGAGGTGAAAAGTGTGAGGGAACGGACTGACACGGAGTAAACAGGTAAGTACAAAAGGAACTATTTATTAACAACAAAAGGCAGGGACTATTTATTAACAACAAAAGGCAGGGACACAGGGAAACCAAACAAACACTAACAAAGTATCAACACAAAAAGACCCAAAACCACGGTGGATTAGAACTAACAAAAACCAGGAACCGACAGACCAAGTAGCAACCTAAAACAACGCAGGAATGCAGGTAAAAAATATAAAACAACTAAACACACAAATAACTGACTAACTTAAGACAGGACTACACAGCACAAAACCGACAGACTAAAAAATACAAAAGTAACAAAAGAAAACTACTGTCGAGGGCAAGGCAACACAGGAGCAAACGCCAAAACCAAAAATACAAAGTGACAACAGAAAATCACTGCAGTCGCAGGCAAACAAAACTCACATGTGGGGAAACAGTCCAACAAACAAACGAGGAAGATGACGGACGAACCAGAGTTGCTGAGGACACTATGCAACATGACACACAACACAATGTGACGAACCAGCAGAGAACAAAGGACTGAGGGAAGCTTATAAAACAAAAAGGGGAACACAGGTGAAATTAATCAGTCAATTAAGAGTCCATGGGGTGAGTGGAGGTGGAGGTGCAGGAAGGGAGAAAACAAACAGAAGGGGGAGACAAAAACGTCTAAACAGGCAGGTATGAGGCCTGAATCCTGACAGGACCCCCCCGGCAAGGGCGGATACCAGACGGCCACAAACAAACGAGGACGGGCGGGAGGAGGGAGGCCCGGAGGAGGGCCCGAAACACCAGACCGGGTGGGCGGAGGGAGGCCCGGTGGAGGGACCGGGAGCAGCAGACCAGGAGTGCCTCCGGCGGACGGCCAGGAGGCGGCAAACGGACCAGCAGTGCCTCCGGCGGACGGCCAGGAGGCGGCAAACGGACCAGCAGTGCCTCCGGCGGACGGCCAGGAGGCGGCAAACGGACCAGCAGTGCCTCCGGCGGACGGCCAGGAGGCGGCAAACGGACCAGCAGTGCCTCCGGCGGACGGCCAGGAGGCGGCAAACGGACCAGCAGTGCCTCCGGCGGACGGCCAGGAGGCGGCAAACGGACCAGCAGTGCCTCCGGCGGACGGCCAGGAGGCGGCGAACAGGACTGGAGAGACGACGAACCAGAAGGCGGAGCCTCGGGCGGACGGCCGGGAGGCGACGAACCAGAAGGCGGAGCCTCGGGCGGACGGCAGGGAGGCGACGAACCAGAAGGCGGAGCCTCGGGCGGACGGCCGGGAGGCGACGAACCAGAAGGCGGAGCCTCGGGCGGACGGCCGGGAGGCGACGAACCAGAAGGCGGAGACGACAAACCAGAAGACAGAGCCTCGGGCGGACGGCCGGGAGGCGGCAGGAGAGCCGCAGACCGAAGAACCTCGGGACTGCGAAGCGGAAGCCGGCTGCGGAGCTGCGGCCTGGAGAGCCGGCTGAGGAGCGCCGGGCGGATGCTCCGGCGTCTGGAGTGCCGGCTGAGGAGCGCCGGGCGGATGCTCCGGCGTCTGGAGTGCCGGCTGAGGAGCGCCGGGCGGATGCTCCGGCGTCTGGAGTGCCGGCTGAGGAGCGCCGGGCGGATGCTCCGGCGTCTGGAGTGCCGGCTGAGGAGAGACGGCGACGGCGGCGGCGGCCTCTGCGTCGACCCGTCCGAAGACTGAAGAGACGGCGACGGCGGCGGCGGCCTCTGCGTCGACCCGTCCGAAGACTGAGGCGACGGCGGCGGCGGCCTCTGCGTCGACCCGTCCGAAGACTGAAGAGACGGCGGCGGCCTCTGCGTCGACCCGCCTGGGAACCGGACTGGAGCAGTGGCGGCTGCAGGGACCAGATCAGCAGCTGACACCAGAGCAGCGGTGACTGCGGCAATCAAGGTGGCTGCAACTGCAGCGACAGCTGAGGGACCAGGAACGGAAGAGGCTGATGAGGGACCAGGAACGGAAGAGGCTGATGAGGGACAGGACGGAAGAGGCTGATGAGGGACCAGGAACGGAAGAGGCTGATGAGGGACCAGGAACGGAAGAGGCTGATGAGGGACCAGGAACGGAAGAGGCTGATGAGGGACCAGGAACGGAAGAGGCTGATGAGGGACCAGGAACGGAAGAGGCTGATGAGGGACCAGGAACGGAAGAGGCTGATGAGGGACCAGGAACGGAAGAGGCTGATGAGGGACCAGGAACGGAAGAGGCTGATGAGGGACCAGGAACGGAAGAGGCTGATGAGGGACCAGGAACGGAAGAGGCTGATGAGGGACCAGGAACGGAAGAGGCTGATGAGGGACCAGGACGGAAGAGGCTGATGAGGCGACAGGAACGGAAGAGGCTGATGAGGCGACAGGAACGGAAGAGGCTGATGAGGCGACAGGAACGGAAGAGGCTGATGAGGCGACAGGAACTGAAGAGGCTGATGAGGCGACAGGAACTGAAGAGGCTGATGAGGCGACAGGAACTGAAGAGGCTGATGAGGCGACAGGAACTGAAGAGGCTGATGAGGCGACAGGAACTGAAGAGGCTGATGAGGCGACAGGAACTGAAGAGGCTGATGAGGCGACAGGAACTGAAGAGGCTGATGAGGCGACAGGAACTGAAGAGGCTGATGAGGGCGACAGGAACTGAAGAGCTGCAGCGCAGCACGGCTGCGACGAGGGCTGCCGCGGGCAAACAAAGCCGCAGCGGCTGCACAACAAACGCTAGCAGCATGGGCGGCGGGGCTATCGCCAGCAGCATGGGCTGCATGAGCAGGACAAACTAGAGCCGCAGCATCGGCTGCAGAACCAGTACAAACAAAAGCAGCATCGGCTGCAGAACCAGTACAAACAAAAGCAGCATCAGCTGCAGGACAAACTAGAGCCGCAGCATCGGCTGCACGGCCAGGACAAACTAGAGCCGCAGCATCGGCTGCAGAACCAGTACAAACAAAAGCAGCATCGGCTGCAGAACCAGTACAAACAAAAGCAGCATCGGCTGCAGAACCAGTCTGCGCTTGCTGTGCACGGTAGTCTCTGGGGTTTCCACCCGCAGAGCAAGACGAGAACCCCAGTAAGGGGAAAGGTGAGGTTCACAGGGGGTGGGTGACTGGCTCACTAACACACCACACCGGAGATCTAGCTCAGGAGCCGACTGAGCCTTCAGCTCTGCATATATTGAGCGAGCTTCCTCGGGGCTCAGAGCAACAGGTGTTAGTGGGTCAGGTGAGGTGACTGGCGGAACCGGTGACGTACTGAGTGATTGAGCGGAAATGGAGGACTGAATGGGTGGGGGAGCCGACAAAAAACGTTCCCTGGCTGAAATCAGACATGCCATCGCAGCGTCTTCCAAGTGTCTAAACTCGACATATTTCAGTAGGTACTCCTTATCCTTGAAGGCTCTGATCAAGGCCCTACACATGGCCTCCACACACTCCAACGTGTCAGCCATGTCCACGCACCGTAGTACATATGCTGAACTGCTCTGGAGGTCTAAATATTCATCCCTCAGGATGTCTTCATAAACACCATAGTGCATAAAAGACGGACAGGGAGGGAGGACGGTGCAACCAGTGGTGGAATTGGGTGATTCCATGGTCGCTTTTGGCTGGTTCGTTCTGTGAGGGAACGGACTGACACGGAGTAAACAGGTAAGTACAAAAGGAACTATTTATTAACAACAAAAGGCAGGGACTATTTATTAACAACAAAAGGCAGGGACTATTTATTAACAACAAAAGGCAGGGACACAGGGAAACCAAACAAACACTAACAAAGTTTCAACACAAAAAGACCCAAAACCACGGTGGATTAGAACTAACAAAAACCAGGAACAGACAGACCAAGTAGCAACCTAAAACAACGCAGGAATGCAGGTAAAAAATATAAAACAACTAAACACACAAATAACTGACTAACTTAAGACAGGACTACACAGCACAAAACCGACAGACTAAAAAATACAAAAGTAACAAAAGAAAACTACTGTCGAGGGCAAGGCAACACAGGAGCAAACGCCAAAACCAAAAATACAAAGTGACAACAGAAAATCACTGCAGTCGCAGGCAAACAAAACTCACATGTGGGGAAACAGTCCAACAAACAAACGAGGAAGATGACGGACGAACCAGAGTTGCTGAGGACACTATGCAACATGACACACAACACAATGTGACGAACCAGCAGAGAACAAATGACTGAGGGAAGCTTATAAAACAAAAAGGGGAACACAGGTGAAATTAATCAGTCAATTAAGAGTCCATGGGGTGAGTGGAGGTGGAGGTGCAGGAAGGGAGAAAACAAACAGAAGGGGGAGACAAAAACGTCTAAACAGGCAGGTATGAGGCCTGAATCCTGACAGAAAAGAGTGTCAGACAGGGTGATGAGCCTAAAACTACAAATCAAAGGGGTGATGGTGAATGTAGTTAGTGGGTATGCTCCACAAGTTGACTGTGAGTTAGAAGAGAAGGAGAGATTCTGGAGTGAGTTTGATGAGCTCATAGAGAGTATCCCCAGAGGAGAGAGAGTTGTTGTTGGAGCAGACTTCAACAGGCATGTTGGTGAGGGGAACAGAGGTGATGAGGAGGAGATGGGCAGGTTTGGTGTAAAGGAAAGGAATCTAGAAGGACAGATGGTGGTGGACTTTGCTAAGAGGATGGAAATGGCTGTAGTCAACACTTACTTCCAGAAGAGAGAGGAACACAGAGTGACATACAAGGGTGGAGATAGGAGTACACAGGTGGACTACATCCTATGTAAATGAGGTGATTTGAGAGAGGTTAGTGACTGCAAAGTGGTGGTAGGAGAGAGTGTAGCCAGACAGCACCACATGGTGGTGTGTAAGATGATTCTGGTGGTCAGGCATAAGAGGAGAGGGAAGACAGAAAAGAAGACCAAGTGGTGGAAGCTAAAGAATGAAGAAACTTGTGAGGAATTCAGACAGAAGTTGAGACAGGTTCTGGGTGGTCAGGAAGAGCTTCCAGATGACTGGGAAACTACAGCAGAGGTTATCAGGGAAACAGGTAGGAAGGTGCTAGGTGTGTCATCTGGAAGGAGGAAAGAAGATGAAGACACTTGATGGTGGAATGAGGAAGTACAGGACTGCATCCAGAGGAAGTTGGATGGGAGAAATTCACTGTCTATTTGCAAATATAAATGTATTTGTGCCCAGCATGCACTGACCACAAGTTACTGGTCGCTAGTCCAGCGGTTTCCAGTGTGGGGGTCGGGGGAACCCCAAGATGTCTCAAAATAGTCAAGATTATTTAAAACAAAAATATTTAAAGGCTACACTAAAGATTTGATTAATGCAACTTTTCTTATTCAATCACTGGATTAAATAATAGATAAAACATGAGATAACACAGGCATCAAGTTGGTGATGTCAAAATAAAGACACAATCCTAGAAAAAAGTCCTTCTACAAGTATTTTCTTTATTTGTTTTGTGGTTTTATTTGTCATTTTAGTACAATACAACAAATGACATGGCACAGTATTGTATATTAATAAAATATAGTTAAAGTTTTAGTTTTCATTATGTGCACAGCTGTTTCTTTTTCTTCTCACATGATAGTCCTCTGCAAAAGAAATGTAAAACATTTAGTCCCAAATAATACAAACAGGAAACTGCAACACAATCCCAAAGTAAAACTGAACTCTGTGCTGATAATGACAATTTAACATTCTCGCTCTGTGAATAGTATGAACCTGATATGTTGTTATTTTGTGAGTAACAAGTAGCATGACGCTGTAATTAATTTACATGCAGCAACTGGAAAAAGCTAAGTATTACACTGAAAAAGTAAAATAAATAGTGATCATTTTCTGTGTTTCTTGATGTTACATTGGTGTGATACACACAAAAAATACATGTCTGATGTGATGCATTGCATTAAAACCGGCACAAAGAAGATTGTTGCTTGCTTTGTGTGCGTGAAACAACCTAGTAATATTGAACCAGGTGTGTAGCAGAGGTGGTGTCTGAACATAATGAAAAGGTGAAAGCTTATGTGACTTCTAGAAAGTAATGTACAAAGAAAACAGGAAGAGATATGATGAGTAAATGCATCTCAGTTTTAGGAGACTGATAAAAACAGCTTGTACTAACCTTTAGGTTGATCCTTCATGGTTTTGTTTTTGGGGCCAGTCCTTTCTCCTCTGGAACAACTACAAGATTTCAACACAGGCGCCGTTAGCAGCAAATCAACAAACATTTAGATGTGTGTTAGTTTGTAGTGTAATAAAAGAATTAAGAATTTTAGTAAGATATTCTCACATGTACAAACATGCAGGACAATCTGAACCTTTACTGTCCCCAGATGAACCCGTGGAGGACGACACTTGAAGTGCGATCACGAGAGCAAAGAGCAGTATCACAATCTTAGCTTTCATTTTCTACAAGACAACACTCAGTCTTAGTGTAATCCTCTGTCTTTTACCTTATAATACAAATATGTTTAAAAAAAGCTGGAAAGAAATTTCAAACAAGAACTCACCTCTGTTTATCTGTGGAGCAGCAGTCTGTAGATGTCTCTAATCTAATAAGCACTTAAATACTCCTTATCTTTACCAAACACCTCAAAGTAGAGCCAGGTGATATTATTCAGCATCCACGATCAGACTTTTCTATTTGTTTGTTATCATTAAATGGGTGATATTAAATATTGTATTGTAGCTCTGCAGCACCATCTCGTTCGTGATGTAATACATCACATGTATATATAATGAATACAGGCTAAAAAAATAGAGCAGTACAGTAACTATCCCACAATAACAAAATCCTTTTATCTACTTTAACTGGTGATGATCTAGCCATGGGGGTTGCAAGGCAGTGACTTCTGTGCCAGTACCAAGCCTGGATAAACAGAGAGGGTTGCGACAGGAAGGGCATGAAACTTGCCGGTCGATCCTTTATCGAGGAATAAAGTTGATGAGCAACACAATGAAGCTGTGGGAAAGAGTAGTGGAAGCCAGGCTTAGGAAGAAGGTGGAGATTTGTGAGCAGCAGTATGGTTTCATGCCCCGTAAGAGCACCACTGATGCCATTTTTGCTTTGAGAATGTTGATGGAAAAGTACAGAGATGGTCAGAAGGAGCTGCATTGTGTCTTTGTAGATTTAGAGAAGGCGTATGACAGGGTGCCGAGGGAGGAGCTGTGGTACTGTATGAGGTCGTCGGGAGTGGCAGAGAAGTACGTCAGACTAGTTCAGGACATGTATGAGAGAAGTATGACGGTGGTGAGATGTGCTGTAGGTCAGACAGAGGAGTTCAAGGTGGAGGTGGGACTACACCAAGGATCAGCTTTGAGTCCCTTCTTGTTTGCTATGTTGATGGACAGGCTGACAGATGAGGTCAGACAGGAATCTCCCTGGACAATGATGTTAGCGGATGACATTGTGATTTGCAGTGAGAGTAGAGAGCAGGTGGAGGAACAGCTGGAGAGGTGGAGGTTTGCCCTGGAAGAAGAGGCAGGAAAGTCAGTCGTAGTAAGACAGAATACAGTTTCTAAATAAACGAGAGGGATCAAGGTAGAAAGTTTAGGTTACAGGGGGCTTGAGGTGA